>NC_041397.2:157518093-157690593 GCF_900747795.2 Erpetoichthys calabaricus | reverse complement strand
AGGAAAGGTTTGCTAATCTATTATTATGCTTGTGAGTTGACAATGAAATCTGGAATCTTATTATTTTTAATTTTCTCATTAAAGAAGTTCATAAAACCTGCAATGCTAATGTCTGTAGGTATTTTGCATTGTAGTTGAGAAGTATAATTTTTTTGGATTAACCACTGCTCTAAATAGTTCACAGAGATTAATACTATTGTCATCTACTGTATTAACATCCTTAGTGCTAGACATGAGCGTCACTCAAATAGTAAAAACAGTACTGAAAGCGTTTGTCCCTAGCTTAACTACACTTTCCCCTGCCACCACTTTGCAGTCTTCAATCTCCTTCAGATCAACTCTTCTGCATAGGATGTAATCTACCTGTGTACATCTTCCTCCACTCTTGTATGTCACCCTATGTTCCTCCCTCTTCTTAAAATACGTATTCACCACAGCCATGTCCAACCTTTTGGCAAAATCCACTATCCTCTGACCTTCATCATTCCTCTCCTTGACACAATACCTACCCATCACCTCCTCGTCTCCACTGTTCCCTTCACCAACATGCCCATTGAAATTCACTCCAATCACCACTTTCTGTCCCTTGGATACACTGTTCATCACTTCATCCAACTCACTCCAAAAATCTCCTTTCTCACCCAATGCACACCCAACTTGTGGTGCATTTGCACTAACAACATTCATCATCACACCTCCAATTTCCAGCTTCATAATCATTACTCCGCCTGACACTCTTTTCACCTCCAAAACACTCTTGACATTCTGTTCCTTCAGAATAACTCCTACCCCATTTCTCCTCCCATCCACACCATGACAGAACAATTTGAATCCACCTCCAATCCACCTGGCCTTTATCCCCTTCCATTTAGTCTCTTTCATGTACAATATATCAACCTTCCTTCTCTCCATCATATCTCATAACTCTCTTCCCTTACCAGTCATACTGCCAACATTCAAAGTTCCTAGCCTCAGTTCCACTCTCTTTACTTTCCTCCTCTCCTCCTGCCTCCGGACACGTCTCCCCCACCTTCTCCTTCTTCTTCTTCGGCCAACAGTAGCCCAGTTTCTGCCAGTACCCTGTTGGCTAACAGTACTGGTGGCGGTCGTTGTTAACCCGGGGCTCATCTGATCCGGTATGGAAATTTGTATTGTTGTCTGCATATTGATTTGGCAAAATTTTACACCAGATGCCCTTCCTTCCTGACGTAACCCTCCCCATTTATCTGGGCTTGGGACCAGCACGAAGAAACACACTGGTTTGTACATCCCCTGTGGCTGGGTTTGCATCCCCTGTGGCTGGGAGGTATACTATATATCTTTAATTGCTGGATTAACTCAGCTTGAAATTCTAACATTCTGCACTATGTAGTCACCAAATATGATTACTTTGTTCACAGACTTGACAGATGTGCTGCTGAGTGCTAAATATCTGTTCTGGGTCCAAACTGGTGATCTGGGTACTGAGGGGCTAAATTTTAATTTCTTTGACTCCCACCTCACTATTACTGACTCTCCCTGTGGCTTAATTGGCGCTGCTGATTTTGGTCACATGCTGACTACAGTGGGACCTAGAGAGACTCAATCCAATTTTTGGTTTGCCTAATCACTATTAGATTCCTAACATGGTACTGCAAAGCCCATATTTTCCCAACCAACTCTAAGTTAACTATGTATTTTTGTCAGGTGAAGCTGTCTGCATTGTCAGCTGGAAAACCTAAATAATGCAGAATACACAGCATATGAACATGCCCTCAACAGGCACAGAACAAATTGAATTTGCTTTAAATGCTGAGATCATTTTATCACTGTGTTTGATAGAACCTCAGTGCCTTCTGAGTTCACCTGGTTTGCAAAGAGACCCTTGCATTTAGGCCTTTACAATCTGCTGGTGATCAGCTTTGTGCTGATGTTTTCTTCTCCTCATCAGAAGTCGGCTTTTACTCCTGTTGTCCATCCATCCATTTTCCAACCCGCTGAATCCGAACACAGGGTCACGGGGGTCTGCTGGAGCCAATCCCAACCAACACAGGGCACAAGGCAGGAACCAATCCCGGGCAGGGCGCCAACTCACCGCAGTACTCCTGTTGTAATTTCTCTTTATTGATGGATTGAAATACTTTTTTTGGCATTGTGCTGTAAAATATTCCATATACAGTACTGTGCAAAAGTTTTAGGCAGGTGTGAAAAAATGCTGTAAACAAAGAATGCTTTCAGAAATATAAATAATGATTGTTTATTGTTATCAATTTACAAAATGCAAAGTGAGCGAACGAAAGAAAAATCTAAATCAAGTCAATATTTGGTGTCCCTACCTTTTGCCTTCAAACAAGCATCAATTCTTATAGGTACACTTGCACAAAGTCAGGGATTTTGTAGGATTCTAGTCAGGTATATGATCAACCAGTTCTAGCAAACTTGTGCTAATGATCATCAATGTCACATGTAGGTTGAAACACAGTCATTAACTGAAACAGAAACAGCTGTGTAGGAGGCTTAAAACTGGGTGAGGAACAGCCAAACTCAGCTACCAAGGTGAGGTTGTGGAAGACAGTTTCATGTCATGGCAAGATTGAGCACAGCAACAAGACACAAGGTAGTTATACTGCATCAGCAAGGTCTCTCCCAGAAAAAGATTTCAAAGCAGACTGGGGTTTCAAGATGTGCTGTTCAAGCTCTTTTGAAGAAGCACAAAGAAACGGGCAACGTTGAGGATCATAGACGCGGTGCTTGGCAAAGGAAACTTAGTGCAGCAGATGAAAGACACATCCAGCTTATTACCCTTCAAAATCGGAAGATGTCCAGCAGTGCCATCAGCTCAGAACTGGCAGAAACCAGTGGGACCCAGGTACACCCATCTACTGTCCGGAGAAGTCTGGCCAGAAGTGGTCTTCATGGAAGAGCTGCAGCAAAAAAGCCATACCTCTGACGTGGTAACAAGGCCAAGCGACTCAAGTATGCACAAAAACATAGGAACTGGGGTGCAGAAAAATGGCAGCAGGTGCTCTGGACTGATGAGTTAAAATTTGAAGTATTTGGCTGTAGCAGAAGGCAGTTTGTTCGTTAAAGGGCTGGAGAGCGGTACAATAATGAGTGTCTGCAGGCAACAGTGAAGTATGGTGGAGGTTCCTTGAACGTTTGGGGCTGCATTTCTGCAAATGGAGTTGGAGATTTGGTCAGGATTAATGGTGTTCTCAATGCTGAGAAATACAGGCAGATACTTATCTATCATGCAATATCATCAGGGAGGTGTATGATTGGCCCCAAATTTATTCTGCAGCAGGACAACAACCCCAAACTTACAGCCAAAGTCATTAAGAACTATCTTCAGCATAAAGAAGAACAAGAAGTCCTGGAAGTGAAGGTATGGCCCCCACAGAGCCCTCAACTCAACATCAAGTGTGTCTGGGATTACATGAAGAGACAGAAGGATATGAGGAAGCCTACATCCACAGAAGATCTGTGGTTAGTTCTCCAAGATGTTTGGAACAACCTATCAGCCGAGTTCCTTCAAAAACTGTGTGCAAGTGTACCTAGAAGAATTGATGCTGTTTTGAAGGCAAAGGGTGGTCACACCAAATATTGATTTGATTTAGATTTCTCTTTTGTTCATTCACTGCATTTTGTTGATTGATGAAAATAAATGATTAACACTTCCATTTTTGAAAGCATTCTTTGTTTACAGCATTTTTTCACACCTGCCTAAAACTTTTGCACAGTACTGTATATGTGAGAAATGCTGTGCTTCACTTCACCATAACCAGACATGGGATTTGACCTTGGGATGCTGGACGCATAAGGCACTGGTGCTAACCATTGTATCACTGACCAGCCTAAAAAATTGAATAATTCAAATGTATTGCATAAATGAATCACAATACTTAGTATTTTCTAATTAAAGGTATCAGGATCAATAATCCTTTTTTTAACCTGTTGACTGACTATTCCCTCATAGATGTGATAGTATCAGTCAAAACTTTTGTGACTGTGGAATGAAAAACCTTAATTTTTGCTTGTATCTCTTATCTTATTTTGTGTGTCATTGTAGTTTAGGGTTTCTGCTTGTACCTTAATTCCAGGGTTTTCTTTTTTTCAGTTCATGCTATCATTTTTTGAATTGCATTGTAGGCAGGTTCCTAAATCCAACATCATTCAGCTGGTTGGTTGAAACAGAATATAGCCACAGGGTTTTAACACATAGTTTAGTATATTTGTGGACCATAATGCTTCTCCAAACTCTATTTGCTGCTGATATGCCATATAGTGATGCAATAATCTGTTGCTTACAACAATAAGATGCTGCAGATGTTCTATCAGACGATTGTGGCGAGCGCCCTCTTCTACGGGGTGGTGTGCTGGGGAGGCAGCATTAAGAAGAAGGACGCCTCACGTCTGGACAAACTGGTGAGGAAAGCAGGCTCTATTGTAGGCATGGAGCTGGACAGTTTGACATACGTGGCAGAGCAACGGGCGCTCAGCAGGCTCCTATCAATTATGGAGAATCCACTGCATCCACTAAACAGTGTCATCTCCACTGACAGACTGAGGAGATTGTTCCTCCCCCAAACTATGCGACTCTTCAATTCCACCCCGGGGGGGGGTGGGGTTTGGGGACTTGGAGGGTAAACATTAACATTATTCAAAGTTATTGTCTGTTTTTACCTGCATTTTTATTACTCTTTAATTTAATTTTTTTTTTGTATCAGTATACTGCTGCTGGAGTATGTGAATTTCCCCTTGGGATTAATAAGTATCTATCTATCTATCTATCTATCTATCTATCTATCTATCTATCTATCTATCTATCTATCTATCTATCTATCTATCTATCTATCTATCTATCTATCTATCTATCTATCTATCTATCTATCTATCTATCTATCTATCTATCTATCTATCTATCTATCTAATAGTCAAAATGACAGAAAGGTACTGTAGCAAACAGAAGCAGTTCTTAAATGTGTGGATCCAAGTACCTGCTATTGTTTATGTGTTTGTGTGTGTATCTATATGGTGGCCACCGTAGGGTTTCTTCTGTTGCCACACTCATTACAATGTGCAAATGAATCATTAAACTTCTCTTACCTTGTGCTACTGAACTCCTCAATTTATATCAGCAATTTACAGTAAGCTGCTTATTTTCTGTCAGTGTCAAGTCTTTTGTTCATTTTCTTTTGCTCTCTCTCCCTTTCCCTGCCTTTTCAGTAGTTACAAACTTTTTAACGAGTTGTCTCTAGACGTGTATTCATGTTTGAGAATCATGTCTGGCCTATACACACTAGAATTACCAAAGCCTACGAAAAAACTCTTAGATCCGTCCCACCTTAAATCGCTTCGCACCTCTCCATCAGTGTCTTTTGTCCTGTAAATGTGTCGATAAGACAACAAGCAGCAAGCAGCCTGCTATCACATCCCCCACTGCCGCACACTTTTCTCAGCTCAAGTCTGTTTACCTGCGTGTCAGTTGCTTGGAGTTGTATAGAGTGAGAAGTCAAGCAAAATGACACCTTTTATAAATACTATATCGTTATTTGGAACACATGCATTTCATGTGTGTTCCATGTCTATAACAATCTATGTACAGTAAACACATCGTTAAAACAGAAACGTTTTTCATGTTTTAGTAATAATTGACAATATGTAGATATGAAGTATATAATTTGTTAAGCCTGAATTCCAAATATCAAATAAACACTTTCACAAAAGGTACAAATATAACAGAACAAGTGTGCTTCTATTCAAGAATATAACTGCAGAAAAAGAACCCGCATTAGGGTGCGACATTGACACGCATTTGCAATGACTGCTTCGGTGGTGCAATGGTATCAACTGTTGACTGGTAATCAAAACTTCATGGGTTCGATCCCAGACGAGTCCGCTTTGAGAAGTGAGCTGCTCTTATTCTTACTATTTTAGAATAGAAACGTACATTTGATTTCAGTCTGTAACAGCCGGTGTAAATGTATGATACTTGTAATGGTTAGCTTCAGTTATAAAAGGTGTCATTTTGCTTGCAACTGACACGCAGATAAACAGACTTGAGCTGAGAAAACTGTGCGGCGGTGGGGGATGTGATAGCAGGCTGCCTGCTGCTTGTTGCTTATCGACACATTTACAGGACAAAAGACACTGATGCAGAGGTGCGAAGTGATTTAAGGTGGGACAGATCTATGAGTTTTTTCATAGGCTGTGGTAATTCTAGTGTTAAACTAGCTCTTTAAAGCTCACTCCACTTAATCAGTTCTGTTTTGGACTCTGTTTTGTAAACATCTCAACCTTTTTCAAACCTTTTGCAGCCAAGAACATATTATACGGGTGGCTGCTCCAAACCTTTGTGACTGTCTGGAGTCAATTTTGTTACAGTGGCATAGTCGGCAGGATGATGTATACCCTGAAGAAAACGGGACAGGACCTGAAAAATACCCAGTTAGGAAAGTACCAGAACTGAGTTTCTGGGTGGGGAGCTAGTCTGGCGGTCGAGTGTAACGCAGAACATGCTTCGCTCCCTATATATAAACCCGGGCTAAAATATAACCACAGGGGGAATATGGAGGAGACTAACAGATGTGGGCTGGTTCCTGGGGATGAAATGAAGGAGGCTCATTATGTTCTCTCAGAGGTTAAGACCTCAGAAAAAAATGGGCTGTCCCCAGACCAGCAGACTAGAAAATTAATGACTTGGAAGTATAACTCCCAAAAGAAACTCCGAGAACAGGCGGAGGCTCGGTGGGAACAGGTGGCACAATGGCTAAGGCCATTTGAGCTGAGTACATTTCAAATAGTGCAGCAGGTGGCCTGATTTTTACTATAGCCTCCCCACTAACTTAGCCCAGCTGGTCTGGGGAAATTTCCACAGCATGAGCAAGCTCCGCTGTTTCCTCGAAAGAATAAATCAGCCTCACAATCTGGGAGAGCAGAATAATTTTTTTAAATTTTTTTTTTAATAATAATTTTTTTTTTTTTTATAATTTTTTGCATTTATATAGCACTTTTCTCACTACTCAAAGCGCTCAGCAATTGCAGGTTAAGGGCCTTGCTTAAGGGCCCAACAGAGCAGAGTCCCTAATGGCATTGACGGGATTCGAACCGGCAACCTTCCGATTGCCAGTGCAGATCTCTAGCCTCAGAGCCACCACTCCGCCCATGGTCCTCTAGTGGATTCCGTGGGGATTATGTCCCACTTAACCGGTCCCTTTCATGTGCTCCGAAGCCTGTTTTCAAGTTCCCGGGCCGTCAGACGTGCAACCTGCTTGGAGATGAGGTGGAATGCAGGTGGAGGAACAGTTTATGTGCACTTGCCAACCTCCTGATGCTATCCCATTCGGGTATTATAGTCGTTAATGGATTTAAAGTCGAGGCACTCTTTGACTCAGGCAGCAACATCTCCATTGTTGATTGCCGATATGTATTACCATGACAGTGGATAAAGGGAAAGACCAGTATTAAATGTATACATCGAGAAATCCGAAAATACAAAACCACCCGGTGTTTCATCTGTCAGGGAGGATCGTTGAGAAAAATCCCCGTTGTGGTCCTCCCTTCGCCACCTTTTCTGGTGATTCTAGGGCGGGACTGGTCTGAAAATAAATGCGGTATGCTTTTGACTACACCCGAACGAAGCTTAGGCCTAGTTATAGACGGGGATGACCTGACTCAAGTTGTCTCCATGCTGTGTAATCAGCCGGCAGAGAGAGACACGAAAACCCAAGAAAGAGGCGGGGAGATTCCTGGGCTGTCGCAGGCAGATACATCATCAACTCATGCCCCAACGACCCGGGATGATGCTCCACCGCTTGAGGTCAGACTGGACCCTCTCTCCAAAATACAGTTTCAGTTTAGAGAAACGCCAGCTTCTTTTAAATGGGAGCAGTGGAATGATGACTCCCTAAAATTTGCAAAAAATGCAGTGTTTGTCAATGGCTAATGCACTCATCAACCCATGCCACAGGGTCCTCATTTTGTAATTGAAAACAATCTATTATATCGAATAGCGGAACATTTGAGAAAACTGTTGCTAATCCCATGAACCTACTGGCGGCAGGTCTGTGAGTTGGCAAATGCTCATCTCTTGGGAGGCCATTGGTCACCAAAAAAACACTAGAGCGAGTTAAGCTCCATTTTTGCTGGCCATGAATTAATGAGGAGGTTCGCTGTTTTTGTGTCTCTTGTCCCGAGTGTCAATTACGGCAAACTCCTAGGATGGATCGCGCTCCTCTCGTTCCCCTTCCCTTGGTTGATGTCTCTTTTGAATGTATTGGGGTCGATATCATAGGACCCCTGGAGCCCTCAGTCAGAGGACATAAGTACATATTAGTCCTTGCAGATTATGCTACTCGATATCCTGAGGCTGTTCCGTTACGCTCAACCACATCTAAGGCAATCACACGGGAATTAGTGGGGGCCTTCACACTTGTTGGCATCCTTAAAGAAGTCCTTATGGATCAAGTGATGCCTTTCACCTCAGAAATATTCAGGGAAATTGCCAAATTACTTAAATTAAAGCATTTAAAGACCGCGGTGTATTATCCTCAAACCAACGGTCTCGTAGAGAGGTTAATCAGAGTCTCAAACAAATGCATCGCAAGGTGGTCAGCAGGGATGGGAGAAACTGGGATCAGCTCCTCCCCCTCATCCTCTTTGCATATCAGGAAATCCCACAAGCCTTTACAGGATTCTCACCATTTGAATTATTATATGGACGACAACCCAGGGGAATATTGGATATTTTAAAAGAAGGATGGGAAGGAGAGGCTCTTCCCTCTACCAATATATTAGAATATATCGCACTATTACGCAATAGATTTGGAAAAATTCGACCAATCTTAAAAAGTCACATGGAGGAAGCACAAGCAGCACAGGCCCGCTATTATGACTGTAGCACCACCCTCCGAGAATTCCAACTGGGGGATCGGGTCATGGTCTTGGTTCCAACCTCTCATTCCAAATTACTTACCCACGGGCAAGGATCTTATGAAATTTAGGAGAGAAAAAGACTTGTTGATTATTTGGTGAAACAGCCCAATTGTCAACCAAGAGAGCGGATTTATCATGTGAAATTACTGAAGCCATGGAAGGAAAGGAATCCAGAGCCCTTCTCCGCTCAGCCCCGCTCATTCTTTACTCAATCTACCATCCTTAATTTCGGACCACAGCTAAATTCTAGACAGAGCTGGGAGCTGGAAACAGTTATCCTCTCTGTCCCTGAGGTTGTGAGTGAGAAACCTGGACGGACCTATCTGATTACGCATGATATTGTGACCGAACCTGGCGTTGTCGTTCGAGAACGTCCCTATCGACTACCCAAAGCAAAGAAAGTTGAAGTGGAACTTGAAATCAAATGCATGCTGGACCTAGGCGTGATAGAGGAAAGGTATAGTCCCTGGTCCAGTCCCATTGTATTGGTTAGTAAGCCTGACAGAAGTTGGAGGGTTTGCAATGACATCCGTCGGCTTAATCAAGCTTCCCAATTTAATGCCTATCCAATGCCTCGAGTGGATGACCTCCTTGAGAGGCTCTAACAAGCACGATTCTTGACCACACTTGACATGATGAAGGGGTATTGGCAGATTCCTTTAAGGAACTCCGCAAAGGCCAAGACTGCATTTAGTACCCCTAGCGGACACTGGCAGTATCACGTCCTTCCATTCAGGTTATACGGGGCATCTGCAACTTTTCAGCGTCTGGTGGATAGAGTGCTCCACCCCCATAATGAGTATAGTGCTGCCTACCTGGATGACATCGTCATCTATTCCAGCACATGGAAGGAACACGTACAGCAGGTCACTGCAGTGCTTCGGACACTAGGAAAAGCTGGACTTCGGATTAATCCAAAGAAATGTTTCTTTGGATTTAAGGAAGCTAAATATTTGGGCTACCTGGTGGGTCGGGGTTCGGTTAAACCACAGTGTTCAAAGATAGAAGCTATAGTACACTGGCCCTGTCCACGAACCAAGAGGCAGGTCCAAGCCTTTCTCACACTAACCAGGTATTACCGGTGGTTTGTACCCCGGTTTTCAGAGAGAGCAGCGCCCTTGACTAACAAGGAAGAGGGCTCCTAATAATGTGGTATGGGATGATATGACGGAGGCTGCATTTAGTGACTTAAAACAGGCCCTTACGTCAGCACCAGTTTTGAAAGCTCCTAATTTTTCTCTTCCTTTCATTCTCCAGACCAATGCTTCGGACACAGGCCTGGGTGCAATGCTGAGCCAAAACGTCGATGGTGTTGAACACCCCGTTATGTACCTGAGCCGGAAACTGTTGGAACGGGAAACCAGGTATGCGGCAGTGGAGCGAGAAGCACTTGCAATTAAATGGGCAATTACACAGTTGAGGTACTACCTCTTGGGTCAGGAATTCACTCTCGTGATGGATCATGCACACTTACAGTGGATGGCCCTACACAGGGAGTCGAATCCTCGAGTCACCAGGTGGTTTATTGATCTTCAGCTGTATAAGTATTCACTTGTTCATCGTAAGGGCTCCCTCCATTCCAACGCCAATGTTCTTTCTCGTTCTCACGACCTCTTGGTGCAGGACGCCTGACCCAGCGGGTCTGGGCTGAGGGGGGGCCTTGTTACACACGTGCGATTAGGAGGCAGCTAAAGGGCTTAAGTAACGGTAATACTATGCTGGCCTAGGGGATGGCGGAGTGTGCTGACTGTCTCTCTCAGTCTCTTGCAGACCATTCTTGGGAAATCCCATCGGGTTCTGGCGCCACAGATGGAACTACATCCGGTTTCTGGTTCCACTGATGACGTCACTTCTGGTTCCGGTTCCACTGATGATGGCACTCCTGGCTCAGACACCACTGATGATGTCACTTCTGGTCTCGAAGACATCACTTCCAGTTCCGGCTTGGATGACCTCATTTCCTCTCCCAACCCTTAAAACCGCCATCTTACCTCCACTTAATCAGTTCTGTTTTGGACTCTGTTTTGTAAACATCTCAACCTTTTTCTAACAGGAACATATTATACGGGTGGCTTCCCCAAACCTTTGTGACTATCTGGAGTCAATTTTGTTACACACTTTAAGCAATGATCGGTCTGAGTTAAGGATTTACTGCTAGATGCACACAAATGCCCTGCACCCTTCTAGGGTCCTGTTGCAGCTGTTATTGTTCTTTATCATCCCCCAAAATACAATGCATCCTTCTTATCCGATCTGATTGAACTTTTGATCCACCTAAGCTCTTACTCTCAGAGAATTATCCTTCTTGGTGATTTCAATATACATATTGACATTACTACATCTAAACTGAGAAATGAATTCCTATCCTTACTGGACTGTTTTGACTTGACAGAACATGTTGATTTTCCCACCCACTCTGGTGGTCATATACTGGACTTGATCTGCACTTCTGGACTATCTGTTGCCAACATTTACAGCACTGATTTGGGACTCTCTGACCATAAAGCAGTATTTTTCACTGTCTCACTGCCTTTCCCTCCTCTTACCTGTAAACTACAAATTTCATACAGAAACCTTAAAAATATCTGTCCCTCTATCTTTAACTGTCTGCACCTATTCCATCAACACTAGATATTCTTGTTGACCACTATAACTCAGCCCTTCATTCAGCATTAGATAAAACAGCTCCTTTAAAACATAAGGAGGTTTCCTTTAAACCTTCAGCTCCTTGGTATAATTCAGAATTGCGATCTTTGAAAGCAGCTGGTTGACGCCTTGAGAGAATGTCACATAAGACTGGCCTTACCGTGCACATCCAGGCTTTCTCTGACCACCAAAGAGCTTACAGAGAAACACTAACTGCTGCCAAGAACACCCACTATGGTAGAATAATAGAAAGTGGCCACGATAACCCAAGGGTTTTGTTCTCTGTAGTTAATAAACTATTCCAACCCGTATCTGGCCCAACTACCTCTTCTACTGAAGTCTGTGAGGAATTCCTCCACTTTTTCCATAACAAAAATAAAGATCTAAATAATTCAACTAACATAAATACATCATCTGTTTATATCTCTCCCTGTTTTCCCACTCCATCCAGCTCCTTCTCTAAATTCTCACCAGTCACATCTGCGTTTGTTAATAACCTGCTTTGTAAAATAAAGCCGACTACTGGTGTACTGGACCCTATCCCCAGCACACTACTTAAATCCTGCCTTCATGCCATAATCCCGACTGTTACAACAATAATAAACTCATCCCTCGACACTGGGTTTGTACCGCTCACTTTTAAAATTGCTTCTGTAACCCCAATGTTAAAAAAGTCTGGTCTTGATGCTGACAATCTTAACAATTTCCGGCCTATTTCCCGTTTACCTTTCCTGTCAAAAGTTCTTGAGCGTGTTGTAGCTTCCCAACTCACCAGTTACTTAACCTCTAATAACTTGATGGAACCCTCTTAGTCTGGTTTCAGGGCGTGGCACAGCTGTGAAACTGCTCTGCTACGGGTAACCAATGATTTGCTTATTCTATTAGACCTCAGTGCAGCATTTGACACTGTCAGACATGACATTCTACTGTCCAGAATGGAGAACATGCTGGGTATCTCTGGCACTGCCCTCCAGTGGTTCAAGTCCTATCTGACTGATAGGCAAGAGTTTGTTAGTCTTGGCAACAACAGATTCAGCTAAGCACCAGTCACACAAGGAGTTCCTCAGGGCTCTGTCCTCAGCCCTCTTCTGTATTTACATGCTTCCCCTTGGCCATATGATACGTAGCTATGGACTGGGTTATCATTTTTATGCAGATGATACTCAACTCTACTTCAGTGTTAAAAGTGGAACTTCATCAGAGCTTTCTCAGCTCACAACCTGCCTTAGTGAAATTAAAACCTGGATGGAGCAGAACTCTTTAAAATTAAATTGCAACAAAACTGAACTCCTGCAAATTGGGACTAAAATGCAACTTAATAAAATGAGCTCCATCCCAGTCCATCTTGGCGGTGATCTCATCAGACCTGCCTCTACTGTAAAGAATCTCGGTGTCATTTTTGATTCCTTCCTCTCTTATTCCACCCACATAAATCACATTAACAAACTTTCTTACTTTCACCTCCGTAACATATCAAGTGTTCGCTCCTTCCTCTCCTTCTCTAATGTTGAGAAACTTGTCCATGCTTTTATCACATCCCGCATCGACTGTTTTAATTCCCTACTGGCAGGTGCCCCTTCTAATCTTATATCACAGCTCCAGCTTATTCAAAACTCAGCTGCAAGAGTCCTCACTCGAACCAGCAGCAGTGAGCACATCACACCCATCATGCTCCGTCTTCACTGGCTCCCTGTGTCTTACAGAATCGAATATAAAATCCTACTAATAACCTACAAAGCCTTGAATAACCTCGCGCCAAACTACATCAATGACCTTCTCCATCACTATGTGCCTGCCCGCCCACTAAGGTCCTCTGATTCTGGCAATCTTGTTGTGCCCCACACTAATCTACAGTCCATGGGTGACAGGGCCTTCAGCTGTATAGCGCCCAGACTCTGGAATGACCTACCGAAATTAGTCAGGTCAGCTGACTTCATGAATTCTTTTAAAAAACAACTCAAAACTCATCTGTTCTTGAAGGATTTTAGCTCTACTTGACTTTATTACTCTTCTCTCAGTTTACCTCTCTGTCAAGATGCTCATGTAACCTGTATGTGTGTGTGCTAGACCATCAATTATGTTGTCTGTTACGTTTTTCTCTGAATTCACTGTCATAATCTTCTTTATTTATTTATCTGGTTTGTACAACGTTATATACTGTATACCCTGCCATTCTTTCTTATATTCTGTAAGTGCCTTGAGCATAGGAAAGGTGCTATATAAATAAAATGTATTATTATTTATTATTAAGATGTGCTTGTTGCATTGAGCAGGCTGCTTTTATAAGCTCACACGTACGTCATCATTTATCTCTTATCAAGTGTCATTTCTGTGAAATAACAAAATGATCTTAAAAACTAATAGAAAGGCTAATTTTGAAACAAGCTTCATAGGTAGATTTGCTAGTACAAACCACAGAAGGAAACTTAAGAGTCTTAATATTGCTACTGCATTATTTGTCATAAGTCAGTGTATAGGCTAAGGCAATATATAGACATAAGCAAACATGAGCTTAAAGCAGTTATGAGCTAATCCAAATACAGGCTTAAATAAAATATAAGAAATAGTAATAGTTAGAAAAACAATTTAACTGTTAGCACTCATCCTAAGATTTTAACACCCCAGAACATCAACATCTCTCTCTGAGCTCAGTGTGTCTTCCTCCATTGTCTCCCCAGCTCACCACGACGATCTTGCAGGCAGCATAGACATCAGCAGCTACAGTCCTCCTTTCTAACTCTCGTCCTGAGTGCCTCCATCAGCATCTACCGAAACGCTTAGAGACGGCATTCCCTTTTCCACTATGTTTCTCTCAACATCATAGGGGTCCCTACGATGATACCACCATTCTATCCCACTCCTACATGACCATTAAGTTAGAACCAATCTTTCGCTTCTCAGAGGAGTTACCAACGACTCTGCCACTTGGGCGCAGACTCTGGCTCACAATCACGGTTATCTTTTCTTTCCTCTCCTCCTCTCCACTGCTTGGGCTCTCCTTTATCCCTCCGTGGGTGCAGCATCTCAATTACAACCCCCAGGAAGTCAATGAGGCAAATAACTAACCACTCTCTCACATGCAAACACAATCCAAAATTCCAAAATACAGTATTTTATGTAACGTAAATGGTCATTTACTGCATAGTTCTCCAATACAGAAACTTAGATCTACCAAAGTAGTTAAAGATATATTAGACTTCATTCATGGAGAGAAAAGAATATTTCTTGCTGAAAAAAGAGAGACTGATTATTGTAGTACAAATTATTAGCAGCTTTACAATATATTTTGAAAAATAAATGCTTGTACAAATTTAGAATACAAAAAATATAAAATATTGTAAGTAGTTGTTTATATATTTGCAATCATTTTCATATGTATTAATTTCAGTGCCAAAATCAGTATTGAATATAGGTCTGAGCTGGTGTACAGTTTTTTTTTCCTGAATACTGTACACTTTTAAAAATAAAGTTGTCAAAGTAGTTCTTCAGAGTGATGCCATAGGGGAATGATTTATGGTTCCAAAAAAGACCCATCCACATGAAGGCTTCAGAATAAACCTTTATTAATTTAGATCCATAAGGCTCCATACAGTAACCATGAACCATTAATAGACGATAACAGATGTGTGAATTACCAGTGAGTTTTGATTTTAAAAGGACCCTCACTGCATTCAATAACACAGGCTAAGTCCTGGTTTTCTTAATCTGTTTGTGTCCTGCTAGGTCGCCTGCCATACATTAAAGATTTCATTTTTTTCTAAATATTAGAAAGTTTTTCCAATTAGAAAGAACAAACTTCATATGCAAAGAACTCTTTCCACAAAGAAATACTATGTCAAGCAATGTTTCTACAAAGAACCACACAATCCAGTAAAGAACTTTAAAGTGCCATTAAAGAGACATTATTTTTAAGTGTATGTCAGATGGTGATTTTTTTAATGATGAGGTAAACTATGCCTACAATGTTTTTGTGGGGTGGGCTTCATTAACAGTGATATGTTTTTGTGAATATGTTAGTGTATATCTTTGTGACTTATTAAAGCAAACAACCCGCAGCAGGTCTATGTAGTGTAACAAGAGATAAAGAGGGAGTTATGTTACATAGACATCCAGGCGTGTCATATGAGCAATAGAGAGACTGCTTTGAGTATAATAAGATCACATATTGGATTAAAAAATGTACTCCACTATTTTCAAAACATTGTGTTGAAACATGTAAAGAATCTCTTTTTTCCCTAACTGTTATATAAATGTTAGGTTATATAACAGAATGTGTAGAGTACAAGTTCAAGGAGGTTATATTCATGCTTTATAACACACTGGTTAAACCTCATTATTGTGTGCAGTTTTGGTCTCCAGGCTCTAAAAAAAAGAGCAATTAGGCTAATTCCAGGGCTACAGAGGATGAGTTATGTGAAAAGATTTAAAGAGCTGGGCCTTTAAGTTAACACAAAAGGAGATTAAGAGGAGACATGATTGAAGTGTTTAAAATTATGAAGGGAATTAGAACAGTGGATTACTGTTAAAATGGCTTCATCAAAAACATGGGGACACATTTTGAAACTTGTTAAGGGTAAATTTTGCAAAAACATTAGATTTTCTTTTAACCAGAGAACCATAGACACTTGGAATAAGTTACCAAGTAGTGTCGTAGACAGTGTGACTTTAGGGACTTTTAAAACGAGATCTGATTTTATTAAGTGGATAGGACTGTCGAGCTTTGTTGGACTGAATGGCCTGTTGTCATCTCGATTGTTCTGATGTTCTAAACATGCATTGTACCATTTTCTGAGGAAAAAGACTAAATTGCTAAAAATATGTTTTAAATCAGTAAATCTTTTAACTGTCGATTTCCTCACATGCTTTATAAAGGAACAGCTTCTGTTATTCTTCAATGGAAATCTGTAGCTGCTGATGTTATTGTATTGTTAGCTGTAAAGCTAAACTGTATCATGGTAATGTTTATACAGCAACATCCTCAAAAGATACCAATATTGTTTTGTCAGTAACATTTTAAAAATTGAGGTAATACTTTTTTCAAATTTTTGCGTACATTAGTAGTATCAGACAGAAACTGTCAACGGGGGGATTAATGACCTTAAACCCTGCCCTAATTATGACTTATGAAAATATGATTTATGAAACTCATGCATTATGAAATATTATTTATGAAAAACATGCATTATGAAATATGTGCAATGAAATTTACCCCCACTACAAATTATGATTTATGAAAAGTACCCCCACCCTGGAATTTATACCATCACCCTCTTACACCCATCCCCTAAATTATGAATAATGATACTATGACACAGGGACTTCATTTTATAAACACTAGATTCAAAACTAATAATGTTAAAAAAATATAGAGTAAAAGGAGCCTTATTAAAATATACACTTATCTTGCTTGTAATACAAAGCCAGGAAAATGTGTCTTTTTTAAAAATTCAAAGCAAATATAAAAATATACATTTCTCTTGCTTGTGTGCATCTCTTTAAAATTCAAAGCAAATATAAAAATATACATTTCTCTTGCTTGTATTGGAAGAACTAATCTCTAGCACAGATTGGTTCTTTGAAAAGAAAAATCCTGTCTCGGATAAGAAAGATAAAGCATCCCCAGAGCCCCATAAGTACTACTTTCACCTGAGGGTTCTGTGGTGTAAAAATAAGGCATTGTGGGTTGAATAAATATATAATTTTTAACAGAAACCTCAATGCTTTTGAAGAGTGGTCAGTCTTCTGAAGGTTCCAGCCAACCTCTGGAATCAGCACAAAGACCCTTGGACAGTCTCTTATTGAACATCTCTTTCATGCGGCCCGGTAAGTTGAGTTATTTGTTACTGTTTCTTACCCAAATAGTACTCAATTCCGAAAGAATTGATGCCGGGAATGTGAATGTTCAAATGGATCATGGCTTAACAAACACCACGGGTTCTGCCAATGCTCAGCCTTTTGTTCCAACCCCTCAGAATGCTGTAGCTTCTGCTTCTCAGAGTATGGTTCCATCAGTTTCAGCTACCCTTTCGACCACCACAGTTTCAGTCATACCATTTGTACCATCTACATCTGTCTCCTCTACCATTTCTGTTTCTGCCTCCTCTCTTTCTGTTATCCCTTCACCCTTCTCTGTTTCAGTCACCGCGTCCTCTACTTCTGCCTTCTCAGCCTCTGTTTTCATCTCCAGTCATGCCAGTTGTAGCTATCCCCTCTGCACCCTCTTCTTCTGTCTCCTCTGCTTCAGTCTCCTCTGTTTCAGTCACTGCATCCTCAGCATCTGTTTCTGTTTCATCTTCAGTCATGCCTGTTATGGCTGGCGCCTCTTCGCCCTTTGCACCCTCTACTTCTGCCTGCTCTACTTCAGTCTCTGATTCTGCTACCCCTTCAGCCTCCTCAGTCATACCAGTTATGACTGGCAGTTCTGTTGTGTCTGTTTCAGCTTCCCCCTCAACCACCAACCAAGTTGTGGCAGGTACCTCTGTTTGGGCTGGGCATGCTGTCGGCCCCTCTACTGTCTTTAGTGCTGACAATCAGAAATTTTTTTCTCAGATTGACAGGCCATCATTTAATAATACAGAAATGATTAATTTCATTAATGCCTATGAACTAGAGCAGGGGTCTCCAACTCATCGCTCGCAAGCTACCGGTAGCTCGCAACCCCTTTTCAAGTAGCTTGCCAAAGGGTTAATGAATCCTACATAAATTTGAAAACTTGATTAGTCAAATTAAGGGTGGGCGATCTTTCCAAAAAATCATATCACTATCCTTTTAACACAAAATCACGATCCACAATCTGAATTGCAATCTATCTTTTCAATGTGGTATACACTTAAGAGAATATCCGGACTCAAACTCATCAAGACCTAAGTAACACTTTATTTTAAATATCAAACAATTGTTCTCTCATTCACTAGCTAAGCGGAGTTAAGGAACAAGCCCCGAAGCTGGCGAGTGAGTGAGGAAAGAACTTCCCCCCAACCCCAGGCCCACTATGTGTTTTGTCAGATTCGTGCAAATAAGTCAGTACTGCAAGCAAACTATGATACATAGCGAATTGAGAGAAGTCGCAAAATCAACCAGAATGTTCAAGCAAATTATAGAAGAAAACCCGATCTAAATCCGTTAAGTAGTTCTCTCGTGAAAAGAGGACAGCCATAAAGACAGACAGAAAGACATTGGATTTTATATATTATATATTAGCAAACCATCAAAATAATATGCAGTTGAAGTCTCAACAGCATTCTCAGCATTTCTGGAGCTTAGTAGAGCCAGATAACTATAAACATCTTCACCAAGCAGCCCTGAAAATGTATGTTTTGTTTGGGTCTACATACCTCTGTGAGTCTTCCTTTTCTGACATGAATGTCATGAAATCAAAGTTCAGAACAAGACTGACAGATGAACATTTAAATGGCTCCATAAAAGTGAACCTAAGTGGCTACACTCCACCATACACCTCTCTTGTTGACTCCATGCAGTCATTTCACTAACTAAAAAACACATCACACATGCAACTGGACATATGAATACTCTTGTGAAGTGAAACAGTGACATGTAACAGAATGACAAATGAACAGTAATATCTGTGTTTTTGTAATTGCATTGTTTTGTTTTGACAGAATTCATGTTTTAATTCGATAGTATGAGATACATTAGAAAATATATACAGACATACAAAATGCACTTGCAGGTGAACTAAATATTTTTTGTTTTAATGCAAAATGTGAGTTGTGGACACCAACATTTTGTAAATGTTCAGGCAAAACAAGCTTATTCAGTTTGTTTGGGTTGAAATAAGCTATGAGAATAAACATCAGAAAACATAAGTAGCTCTCGGCCATTTTCATTTTGTAAAAGTAGCTCTCACGGGAAAAACGGTTGGAAACCCCTGAACTAGAGTCTTATGAGGAGGTGTTTAATAGTATTCATGAGACGCTGCAAGGAATTCTGGATAGTTTTTCTGCACTTTAATTTCAAATTATGTTGTTCAATTAGAATTGCATGCTGATTCCTTGCCTATTAGTGTTTTTATACAGATGACTGGAGCTAATCTTAGTGTACAAGAGTTTCTTTAACAAATAGAGAATCTTCTTCAGAGTCACGCAAGTGTATCACCAGATGTGTCTCTGATGCTGGTAATACAGATTGTTCTCCACTCTACTCAAACACTAAATATTCTGAAAGAAAATGAGGCATTTATTATTTCTTATAATTACGGAATCATCCCTGTTTTGCCTTTTGTCTGCTCTCACTAATGGAAGCCCAGCACAGACAAAATCCACCATTATGCATGCGTGAAGCGTACAACCTTCAGAGCAGGGCTAGATTATTTGAGCATGAAAAAGTGTCATTTGCAGATGTTCATAAATCTGAAAACTTACTAGACATTAAAATTGTCATCTGGTACAGATGCCCAAGAAATTTTTTTTTTTTATTATTTGAAAGCTCCCGCAGTACAAATCCTAAAACATTTTTTATGTTTTTCCATGATAACTACTATTACAGTACTTTGAAATAAAACTGTTTTCTGAGTGTAAAATACTTGTGAGGCTACTGTTATAGAAGCTACCACTCAAACCTTAGCCATCGCTGTGAAGGACACTGATTGCAGGCCCATCCCGGAAGAGATTATCAAGTGTGTTGATTGCAACCGTTAATGCAGGTCCCAATTTTGTTTTCTACAGCACACAGTTTCTAAATTTAACAACAAGACCAATGACATGGAAGCAGCCTGCAACACTGCAAAAATGTGTCCCTTGTGTTACAAAACTTACACAGTGAATGCCGCCTCAAAACCCCATAAATGTCACCCCAAGGAATGCTGTGTTTGTTAATCAAAAATTGAAAATGATGCAGAAAAGCATCAATGCTCTATACGGTAGAAACTTTAAAGCTTGGGGAGCTGTGTGAAAAATATGTGTTTTATTATTTTGAAATTTGGCAAGAAATGGGAGTACATATCCTGAATTATGTATACTGTAAGTCCTTGCATGGGAAATCTTGGTTCTGTGAGGGTGAAGACTCTGTACACCAATTCTTTGCCAGATACCGCCGGCCAAGTATCAAGGCTATACCTTCATAGCCCACAATTCAAAAGGTTACGATGGGTACTTTTTAATTAAGTATTTGATTGAAAACGGAGTGAACCCTCGGGTTACCACTCGAGGAAATAAGTTGATGTGTTTCACAGATTCAGGGTATCAGTTCAGTTTTATAGATTTTCTCAATTTTTTACCAATGAAGTTGAGTGTCATGCCTAAAGCCATGGGGTTTGAAGCTGAAATAGGGTATTTCTCCCATTTCTTCAATACAGCTGAAAACCAGGATTATATTGGTCCCTAACTTGAGTCTGAATGCTATGGCATACAGAGCATGATGATGAAAGAAAAAGAAGAATTTTTTACCTGGTATGAGAGCGTCAAACATGGTGTTCTTAATTTTAAAGAGGAGATGGCTTTTTATTGTAAAAATTATGTTGAAATTCTTAGAACTACCTGCATCACATCAATGACAAGGTCATCAAAATTGGCAATATTGACCCGTTTCAATGTATGACTCCAGCCTGTCTATGTATGGCCATGTACAGGCAAAACTGCATGCTGCCAAACTCTATCGTTATAATTCTGTCTGACCATTACATTAGCAGTCAGAAAAACTATTCAAATGCCTCTATTTAATGGCTATTGCATCTCTGTGAAACAGGAAAGTTGAACATTTCGGCATGCTCTAAACCTTGGGGAGGTAAAGAAGGGCTCCTTTTTTCTTGACAGCATTGCAAGAGTTAATGATGTTCTGACCGCCTTTAAATTTGCTGGCTGTTTTACCATGGCTTTCCAGAATGGTATGATTTAAAAAGTACCTATCCTTTAACCAGCCTGACATGTGCAGTTATGCATCAAAAGTTTATGCGGAAATACTTCGGACCAAATTTAAACTTGTTGTGCATGTAATATGGAAGCATGAATGGGAGACGATGAAAAAACACGATCTCAGGCTACAAGCTTTCTTAAAACATTGCAATTTCCCTCAACGTGTAAACCCAAGGGATTCTTTGTTCAGTGGCTGTACCAATGCAATAAAATTGTACCAAAAGCCTGAGAGCTGTGAACAGATTCAGTATTACGATTTTCCTAGTTTGTACTTGTTTGTGAATAAAACACAAATGTACCCAATCAGCCATCCCATCATCATTTTTCAGCAATTTGGGTATCTCAGACAGTATTTTGGCATAATTAAAGCCACCATCCAACCTCCACGTGGTTCCAGTACTGCCTCTCAGGTTTTGTGGGAAATTAATATTTACTCTCTGTTGCACCTGCGCAGAAACAGAAGCTCAAACTGTGGAATGTCATCACACAGAGGATGAGAGAGCTTTAACCAGGACTTGATGCAGTGTGGAAATAGGAAAGGCCATTGACAAAAGTTATAAAGCATCAAAATTGCATGAAATTTGGAATTACCCTGAATGTATTTCTAAACTGTTATCGGACTATATCAAGCTTCATCTAAAAGGTAAACAGGAGGCATTAGGTTATCCTACCTGGTTTACGAATGAAGTGTCCCAAGATATATTATCAAATATTATCAGAAGGCATAAATCCAGCTAAGAGACAGATTTTTAAGTTGTTTTTAAATTCTCTTTGGGGTAAATTTGGACAGAAGCCTTTCTATCTCACTACTACCTTAGTCAAGGATGGACAAGAATTCTTGCAAAATATTTTTTCTCCAAACAGTACAATGTTTCTTATTTTAAATTTTTTGGCGATGATATTGTTCAAATACAGTGGACGTATGCTGATGAAAAGTACACTACCTGGTACCGTTAATGTTGTAATTGCTACTTTCACAGCTGCCTATGCCTGGTTAGAGTTGTACGAGATACTGGACAGATTGCAGGAAAGGGTGTTGTACCACGACACAGACTCAGTTATTTTTATTTCTCAACCTGGTTAGTACAATCCTCTTTTTTGTGACTATTTAGGAGAGCTCACCTGTGTTAAATCCTGGTGATTATATTACAGAATTTGTTTCAGGAGGTCCAAAGACGTACGGGTATAAAACAGCTCAAGGCAAAACATGTGTGAAGGTAAAAGGCATTATCATTAACCACAAAACTGGTAAAATTGTAAACCTCGAGTCACTAACCAAACTAGTTCAGAATTTTGGTTCATGGTAATAAGATCCGTAGAAATAAAAAACTTTAGAAAACAGACCACTCAGAAAGAAACTCAGAGTGGTGTATAACAAGAAGTTTCTCCTCAAAGACTACACTACACGGCCATATGGATACTAAAAGAGATTTTGATGTTCTTCAACACCCTTTCGCTAAAATTGTCTCAGGTCCTGTTCCGGTAAATCCTATTATGTAAAAAAAATTACTGTCTAATTTTTCTGTCTTCTGAGATATTTATAGGTCTCTGCTCTTTGCATGCAAGGATAAAGATAAAAACAACATCCCAGTGAAGGAAGCCAGTAGGGAACAAATTTAGATACCATAGCATCATTATTGTTTTACATCATCAGAATATTTTTTTATTACAGAGGTGTATGGGAGTCCTTTTCGTTGCTGATGCAGAAAGACAATGGAGTGTTAACTGCGTGAGTCTGAGAACCAGCTTTGAAGCTGCCTGTTGTTGTAAATGATTTGCTTACATTTTTTGTTTAAGAAATGGTGTCTGGATGATTTCCATAGGAATCAAAAAACTTTCCATTTACGTATTCAGTGAGATAAACCACCAACCAGTGTTCTCCAGGTTGAGTTTGACGGTGAGTATTCACTACGAATATGGCTGGCACTCCAATATTTTTTTCTGGTAGTTGATCACATGCCAGCACCCCACAAAAATTTCTTTCGGTGTAGGGATCTTGGGACAGCAGTTCTGATAATTGTTTTGTATTCATTATGTTTATTAGTAGTCAAACAGTACATTACGTCTCTGGTTGATTTCGATGATGTTGTCAAAGACATACTATTACTATTACTAGGTATACTATTAGATTGACAGTCTGTGGGAGTGGAATTCAAATCTCATACTTACAGCGTTAACTAAGGAAAAATGATCACTGCATTCTTGATCAGGGACTTGATCAAAAGCAAAAAGAGTATATCCTTGTGAGAACTCTGAATGGTTGATAGACAGAGCTTCATCCTTCAAATGATTTCCAGTGGCCAACACCAGGTTATAGTATTCTCTGGCACTCTTGCCGTTATCAAAGTCTGGTTGAAAAGGTTTGGCAGGAATCTCTTCGTCCAGGTACAGAGCCAGGAACTCTACATCATTATGTTTGAAATTGAACGGATTCCTTGTATAAGAATCTGAAAAAGCTTTGTTATCCACCATGCCAAGTACCACATACTTTGGTAGTTGACCCAAAAACAGGTTTTCTTGATTGCATACTTAGATACCTGCCGGTAGGCTAAAAACTTTCATATTCACCCTTTCCACAGGATATTTAGCATTGGCTGATGTAAGGGCATGTGCATGTCCTAATTTTACTGCCGGTGAAACTTTTACTTTTTGCACAAACAGGGAGATTTACTTTGTAATGTTCGGCATCACCAGACATTAAGCAGAATTCATCTTTGTTCTAAACCAATTTAATCTTCACGACCAGGCCGTTCAATATTATATGTTTTCTCCATCAGGATCTGTCTCTTCCAATCTGTTAAGTGTATCTTTGTAAAAATAAAGTCCGGTAGCAAACTGAAAGTGAAGAGTCTCCTGACTGTAATTTAGCAGGCCTTCTAAGACCGTTTTGTAAGGATAATAATTTTAATTCTGTGATATTAGGCAGTCCCCCAGGGTAACATCAACTTGCAAAAATAAACTGGCTATAGGGTAGTTGACAAATCCAACCTTTGCAGATGCTGCTATATTAGTCCCATCAGCATTCACTATTTTGCACCTTAAGTGTTGAAGAGTCTTATTCAACTCAAGGTAATCTTCCCCATTTCCAGCTATGAGGAATTCTAGTCTGTGGTGGGTTGGCACCCTGCCCGGGATTGGTTCCTGCCTTGTGCCCTGTGTTGGCTGGGATTGGCTCCAGCAGACCCCCGTAACCCTGTGTTCGGATTCAGCGGGTTGGTAAATGGATGGATGGATGGATGGATGGATGGATGGAGGAATTCTAGTAGTGCTACTTCAGAGAGGGATGAGAGAGGTGGAACTTCAACGTACAGTATATACTTTTATCTACATTCATTTAAGTGAATGGCACAGTAAACAGATCCAGTTCAGATTTGACACACTCTTTGGACATTCTGTGTACGAAAGTGATCTTCACTTAAAAAAAGTCTCTCTTCTTATTTTTGCTAGCTTTAGTCTTGCTCTTCTTCTGACAACATTTAGAAAATGCTGTAAAAATAGTGTTCCTTGCCTTTTGAACTGGAGGCCCCTCACGCGACCCTGGGGGTCCCTTGAATTTTGACTTTCTCATCATCATCAATCCTGCACCCTCCTGCTTTACAATATTTTTAGCAGCTGGTCCTGGTAAGCCTCTGCTCGCTTGGGTCTGGTAATATTGGATGTAGGGTGTTGGATCCTGGTAAGACCTCATTGTTTCAGTCATGCATACAATGCCTGACGGGTCTGAAATGCAACTTGACTATAACCTTACCAAACTGAAATGGCACATTTTTGTTCTGGTCTGTCTTTATTTCCATAGTCACTGTGTCAAAATAATTCTTGCTGACTAGTGCATAATGAGGTTTGTCATATGTGATAGAGGTAATTTTATTTGCTTGATCTATATGAACGCATCTCAAAAGGGGGACATCGTTGTCTCTGAAAGTTATGGGAAAGAATAGTGGAAGGTGGTGATGGAGGTGATGATTAGTGAGCAGCAGTATGATTTCATGACAAGAAAGAGCACCACAGATGCAATGTTTGCTCTGAGGGTGTTGATGGAGAAGTATAGAGAAGGCCAGAAGGAGTTGCATTGCATCTTTGTGGACCTGGAGAAAGCATATGACAGGGTGCCTCAAGAAGAGTTGCGGTATTGTATGAGGAAGTCGGGAGTGGCAGAGAAGTATATAAGTGTTGTACAGGATATGTACAAGGGAAGTGTGACCATGGTGAGGTCTGCAGTAGGAGTGACGGATGCATTCAAGGTGGAGGTGTGATTACATCAGGGATCGGCTCTGAGCCCTTTCTTATTTGCAATGGTAATGAACAGGTTGACAGACGAGATTAGACAGGAGTCCCCGTGGACTGTGATGTTTGCTGATTACATTTGATCTGTAACGATAGTAGGGAGCAGGTTGAGGAGACCCTGGAGAGGTGGAGATATGCTCTAGAGAGGAGAGGAATGAAGGTCAGTAGGAACAAGACAGAATACATGTCTGTAAATGGGAGGGTGGTCAGTGGAATGGTGAGGATGCAGGGAGTAGAGTTGACAAAGATGGATGAGTTTAAATACTTGGGATCAACAGTACAGAGTAATGGGGATTGTGGAAGAGAGGTGAAAAAGAGAGTGCAGGCAGGGTGGAATAGTTGGAGAAGAGTGTCAGGAGTGATTTGTGACAGACAGATATCAGCAAGAGTGAAAGGGAAGGTCTACAGGATGGTAGTGAGACCAGCTATGTTATATGGGTTGGAGACGGTGGCACTGACCAGAAAGCAGGAGACAGAGCTGGAGGTAGCAGAGTTAAAGATTCTAAGATTTGCATTGGGTGTGACAAGGATGGATAGGATTAGAAATGAGTACATTAGAGGGTCAGCTCAAGTTGGACAGTTGGGAGACAAAATCAGAGAGGCGAGATTGCGTTGGTTTGGACATGTGCAGAGGAGAGATGCTGAGTATATTGGGAGAAGGATGCTAAGGATAGAGCTGCCAGGCAAGAGAAAAAGAGGAAGGCCTAAGAGGTTTATGGATGTGGAGAGAGAGGACATGCAGGTGTTGGGTGTAACAGAACAAGATGCAGAGGACAGAAAGGTATGGAAGAAGATAATCCGCTGTGGCGACCCCTAATGGGAGCAGCTGAAAGAAGAAGAAGTTGTCACTGACTTAGTGATGAGAAACCATGTCGTCATTGTAACAGATAAGGTCGCTCTTGCTCCCTTGAACCCTCAGACCAGACGTCAGACACCAGATAAAAGTCCAAAATGTTATTTATTATAATAATAAATGTGCACAAAGCACCCTCCACTCCACAATACTCCAATAAACAATAATCAAATAATCCTCCACTCTCCCAGACGCTTAGCCACCCTGCCTCCCAACTCAGCTTGACGTCTGGGATCTCCCACAATCCTTTTATAGTCCGTGACCCGGAAGTGCTTCTAAGCCCTCAGTCCATGTGATTACCCAGCACTTCCCGGGTCAAACGAAAACTCCTTTTCTTCATCAGCCCAGAAGCACTTTATTTCTTCCAACCATGTGACTAGGATTTACTTCCAGGCTGTATGGAAAATAAACATGTCTGTGTCTCCCTGCAGCTTCCCCTGGCGGCCCCGACGTTATCCAGCAGGGCTCTGTATTAAAACTCCATAGTCCATGATGCCCTGCTGGAATTCGGGGCATCTCCACGTTGCAAGGAGGGCTCCATCTAGCGGCCTGGGGGTATTGGCCGGGATGAATGGCCGGCCATATCCCACACCATACACGTACAAAGTGTAAAAGTCAGCCCTGAAGTCGGTGGGGAAAGGAGCCTTGTAAGATAGCCCCTGAGTCTGATCATGATGCGCTCCTAACCCAGCTGACCTTTTAAGTGTATAGTAGACTCTACTTTCCACAGTATTATAACTGAATTTCACAGGATTCTCAGAAGGAATAGTTCCCACAGCAACATCTGTCATCGTGGGTTGTCTTATGGTTGTCAAGTTCATAAAAGACAATAGGTTGTGAATACCTTCGTAATATCCGCAAGGAATGTAGTAATATTTATCCTAGGAGCTGAAACATAGAATTCATTATTCGGTTTGTCTATGGTATTCCACATATGTGGATATTGTATTTCTGCTAGACCGACTTCCCAAGAACCTTCTAGTTCTATGGGTTTAGCAAGCTTTGTCGTAATATTGGAAATTGTGTTGTTAGGGAAAATGTCTGAGAAAGCATTGCTAGTCAGAGTCACAAAAAAACTTTTGCCAATCTGACATCTGATGATCATTATTTTTCTGACCCAAAACCTCAAGAACTCTTTTCAAAGAGTCTTTTCCCAAAGCTTCCAGGATTTGCCAGGTTAAAATAAACCTTTTTTCATGTAACCATTCATCATCTATTGGTAATTTTCAAAAACAATATTAAAATTCAGAGATGCTTTACTGGTCATTTCAAAAACATAATATTACAACTAATGATTAATGTATGATTAAAATAGAGAAAAATATGTTATATCACAGGAACATTCAGTTCAGACATTTCATCTGTTTTTTTATATAGTATTCCCCGTAAAACCTCAAAGGTACATCAGACATATCAGGTTCAGAAAAATGGAGTTTAGAGAATGTATCGGCTATATCACATATTATTGAATAAGAGTTATTGTCTATGCTATGACAGGCTTGTACAATAGTGGCATTGATAGAAAATTCATTTTTCAAGTCATCAACACCATTTTGTACAAATGTGTGAATCTTATGAAAAGGCAGAAAGATATTAAACCAACCCAGAGCCTTTATGACAAGGCTCCTGAGCCATGGTTTACGGAAAACAGCCAGCAACTCTTGAAAGTGTCCAACCCAATAAACAGAGTCAGGCTCAAACAGACTTGTATGCTGTGTTTGGCTGGGGTGGTCTATTAAATAACCCTGACAGGTACGTTTTAGGCCCTGATCAACTATTATATCCAGCAGAGCTGCAATCAAACTCTTAATCAGTTTCAGAGCCTTTCGAAATGTTTCACCCATAGCTCCATCAGTTTGTTCAAGGTCAATACCTGCATAATCAGCCTCCTTGGGTGAGATTTTCCAAGCAGCCAGAGCTTCTATTAGTTTGTCCATGGCCTCTTCTTGTTGCATTGCCTGAATGGTTATCTCCTCGGCCCCTGTTAGTCTCCCCGGATCATCATTATCAGGCAGAAAGATGTCAGATACTGCACAGTTCAACAGACTATCTGACCAATATATTTAATAAGGAGCAGGTAACTGAGGCTCAGGCCAATAGATCTGCTCAGTTGAAGACATAAGAAGGTCCAGCCAAGATGGCTGGTCTGGAGGTGAGTTGCTCAGAGCAGAATACCCAGAGCTGAGGTGGATATCATGAAGCCAAACCATGTAGTCGGCGGCCACTGTCTGTTCCGTAGACCAACACGTCTGTTCAGGAACATAACCAGAGAGGTGCTGGAGGTTGCCCAGCCAAAACACTTTACCAGTGGTCATCATTTGGTCTGGTGCAAAGTAGTCGTAGGTGGGTTAGAGATTACCAGTGGCCATTGTCTGGTCTGGAGAAGAGTAGTCAGAGTTGCTTTGGGGGTTACCCAACCGAATCAAGTACTCAGCAGCCACTGTCTGTTCAGCATTACCATAGACCAGTTATTTGGAACACATTAGGTGTGGAGGACTTCTGACATCTTTAAGTCCGAGAGAACTGGGAGACGACCAGTCCAGCTATCAAAGGTTTCTTTCAGCTTAGCTTCACTATTGTAGCTGGATGAAGACATCTCGAGTTCACTTTAGGATAATGTAATCTCGGAAAAAAAGCCGCTGTATTTATTTTCACTTACCAAGGGGTGGGTGTTTCCAAGTTTTCTTCCTCCTCCTCCTCGGAGCTTGAATTACTCAATATGCAAATCTCCTCCCCTGAAAACACTGATTCCAGTTTTCTTTTAATTCTTTTCATCTAGTCAGTCAGTTTTCCTTTATGAATATCCTCATCAATATTCAGAATAAGAGATTTCAAAAAAGTCCAGCTTTTTATAGAAAAATTAATTTCAGGTACTCATTCATTTATCTAATTTTCTTGATAGTCTTCCCCTTTTTCGTGGCTATCCTCTTTATATTCGGGAAGGATAGACTCCTTCTTGGAAATTACGACTGTGAGTTGTCCCAGAGCATTTCTATTTAGATCTACTTGTCTCAAAGTACAATTAACAATCGTACCAAGCTGAACTGAATCGATGGTTCCGTATCTCAAGCATTCTGGACACTTGTAGCAGTACAGTGCCACTAGGACTCACACCATCAATATAACTGAGATTTATTTATTTTTTTGGAGGGGATTCCAGGAATACACCCAGCCTTGACCTGACTCGCAGACACTTATAACAGGCAAAGACACAAACCAACAAATGAATAAATAATATATTACCTGAAAAACCCAATGCAAAATAACAACAATCAGACAAACCTCCCTTTTCCCCTATGGCAATACCATTAAACACAACAATAAACCCAGCAATAGACACTCACGACAAAGTCCTTATATAGTGCAATGTGGCAAAAGTGGATAAAATGGTTTGGCGTGAAGATGACAATCCCGGGAACAGCTTCCATAAAAATGAATGAAATAGTCCTACCAGTAGTCCTGAGCAGCGAGGGATGAGACTGGCAGGAACGATTCTTTTGAAGACGCACAATGATTAATTCTCCACTATACACACAACTGGCAAGCACAAGACAGTCCATTCACCCTGGAAACAATCCAGGGTACAATTGACTTTTCAGAAGAATCGTCAGACAGGATACACAAAAACAAAGACCTTTTGTTGGGCCCCCTTTCAATTTTCCCACTGGCCTTCCTTGTCCCCAGCAGCCCCTGTTCCTGCTTCCATCATCCAATGAGGGAAATCCCCTTTGTGTTGCTGGGAAATGGAGTTCTTACCATGGTAGCACTGCTGCAGTCCCCAACTCCATGTCATGTCGTACGGCCGAACCAATGCTTGAGCTTGGCGATATTAACAGTGTCGATTTACTTGGACCCTGGCAATCCCCAATCTACTGTATAGGTCATCGGACCCTTTTGTTGGATGTTGCTGGATTGAACCACTATTGAGCCAGTTTAGCAGTGAATTTGTCAGAGGCTTTGGAGAGGGGATGAGTCCTGATCCTGACTTTCTCCCCAACCAAGAATTGTACAGGCTTATGTCTCTGGTTGTATGATTGAGATTGTCTGGACTGGGATGTGTCTGGTTTGGGTGGATTATGATTGATTACTCTTTCCAGAGGTCCATTAAGTTGTCTTTCTGAAGCTAACAATGCAGGGGTCTTACCTGTAACCTTATGCACCGCCATGTTCAATGCAAACCGGAACTCAGGCACACTCTTATTCCAATCCTGATGGTGGTCTCCAACGAAGGATGCAATCATTGTCTTCAGGGTCTGGTTCACCTGCTCAGTGTGATTAGATTGGGCATGGTTTGCTGTCATCTTCAGGTGAACCATCCCCCACTGTCTCCAAAACTCTTCAGCCACTGAGCCAATAAACTGTTGGCCTTGTCTGTGATGATGTTCATTGGCAGCCCCCATCGGGTAAATATCTCATCCTTCAGGGTGGAGCATTTCTTCTTGGTTCTATTCAATAAGGGCGCGCACAAAAAGGCGACCTTCAAAAGGGCGACCTCAATTGGGCGCGGAGAATAAAGGCGCACGTAAATAAAGGTGACCTTCAAAAGGGCGACCTCAATTGAGTGCCGAATAAAGGCGCCCGTAAATATAGGCGAGCTTCAAAAAGGCGACCTCAACTGAGCGCCGAATAAATGCACGCGTAAATAAAGGAGCGCTTCAAAAAGGTGACCTCAATTGAGCACGGCAAATAAAGGCGTTCGTAGATAATTTAGTTGAAATGGCTCTGGAATATGTGAAGAGTAACAAAGGTGCAGATCTACTTGTAGTCGAAGGCTATACATTCAGAAAGGAGAAAACTATCAACGGGAAACACATCTGGAAATGCACTGAATATAGGATTGGAAAATGTTCGTCTCGCTGTCATACCAAAAATGGATTATTCGTCAAGAGACCATCTTGTTGTGTTTGCCTTTATTCGCTGCGCCCAATTGACGTCACCCTTTTGAAGCACTCCTTTATTTATGCGCGCAGTTATTCGGCGCTCAATTGAGGTCGCCCTTTTGAAGCTCGCCTTTATTTACGCGCGCCTTTATTCGGCACTAAATTGAGGTCGTCCTTTTGAAGATCGCTTTTATTTATGTGCGCTTTTATTCGCCGCGCCCAATTGAGGTCGCCCTTTTGAAGGTCGCCTTTTAGTGCGCGCCCTTATTGACGGATACCTTTCTTCTTGGCTGTGGCATTAACCATGGGGAATAGCTCCACCCACCGGGTAAAATAGTCCACAACCACCATTCATCAGGTAGGTCTTCTGGTCCTTACTGGCAGGAAATGGTCCTATTAGGTCCTCGCCTAGGCTCTCACTTGGGGTAGTGATGGTTACTGGCTGAAGCTGTCCAGAGGGGAGACCAGGTGGGGTTTTGTATTACTGACATGTGGTACAAGTCTGGACGTTGGACCAGACATCTTTAAGTATCGTCAGCCATCATGCCACTTCCAGGATTTTGAACAGTGTCTTGTGTCCAAGGTGACCATCAATTGGGCTATCAAGGCAAATGGTAACCCCGATCATTTGTTGGTACATAGCAATAGAGTGCCCCTTGAAGTTCCCTATAATGTATACAGTCAGGCCTCCCCCCATGCCCTATCTCAATCCCTGACATACAGGATTAGCAGCTTGACATTGAACAATGTCCTGCATGTTCAAGGGAAGACTAGGCCAAGGGTTAGAGACCAATACCACACATACCACCAGTGCGAGCTCATGCACCTGTGACAGAGCATCAGGCACAACATTAGCACAACCTATTTGATAGCACACCTTGAACGTAAACTGTTGGAAGCACAATACCCACCTGGTTGAATGCCTAGGTCAGAGCCCGATGGTCAGTGTAGATTTCAAATGATGTCCCTTCCACGTAGTAACACCTGGTGTAAGATGAGCCTTGCAAAGATGTTGTCAAGGTCCTTTAGTTGTTGTTGGATAGATAAGGAGAATACAATGATGCCATCAAAATATACAAAGCAGGTGTTTCCAATGAGCCCCTGGAGGACCTGCTCCATTAGCCGTTGGAATGATGACCCTGCGTTTTTAAGCCCAATGAGCATCACCCAAAACTAGAACAACCTCTCCAGGATGATAATGGCGATATTCTCAATGCTATTCTTCCCCATCCTCACGTGCCAATACCCAGACTTCGTATGTAGAGAACTGAACACTGCAGCCCCATGCAAAGATTCCAAGATGTTGTGGATGAGTGGCATTCAGGGTCTTCTTGTTCAGCTCCCAATAGTCCACACAGAAATGGTAGGTCCAGGCTTTTCAACAAGCACCACAGGGCTAGCCCACGGTGAGGTGGAAGGCTCGATGACCACATCCGTCAACATCTGGCTGACCCACTTCAGATGTGGGCTTGTCAACCAACTGTGTGAGGTAATGATGCAAGTTAGGCCAGACCAGATTGCTCTGAGCCTTCCTCCCAAACTGATGGACCTCACCCCACCTCCAGCCACAATAGGTGGATGGTAAGCCCTACCAACATTAGTGAGTCCATTCTGAGTAATAATGGCATTGACAGGTAGACATATTCCAAGATGTATACTTCTGTCTCCCAGTGTGTCTCGTGCAACCACAGCCTCATAGGAACCTTGCTCTTTGCCCCGTGTGCCCTTCCATCCGCAACAAAGAATTTTACTTTTGCACTTTTCCTTAACTGCTCATGAGGCACTTTAAGCTTTTCCCACAAGCTGTATTTCATAAGTTCTGCCTTTACCTACAACTGCCTCTCCAGTGATCCCTCGCACTTGTATGGGCATCACTAAGAGGGGAAAGGTGACTTGCACTAATGTGAGATCGGCCCAGGGTTCCTTGGGGCTTTCACTTGTGGTTTGGGACAGGGGACTTCCCAAGGTGTGGGACCCTTATGAGACTTACAAACCCCGATGGCCATCCAGTCCTTTTCCACTCAGAACTCCAACTTTACCAGCTTGTCCACCAATTTCACAACCCCCCCATAGAGTAACTGCCATCCGAGGGTCACATGCATCAAAGACATGTCACAATAGCTCTTCCTCGCACATGTCAGAATGCCACTTAAGGCGCAATGCACAGAATTCAAAGACAAAGTCCCTGAGACTCTGCAATGGCTTTTGCACAAAGATCCGGAGCTTTTCTTCCAACAGCACCTGGTATTCATCTGAGAGGAGCGCATTCAGAAAGGCAGCACGAAACTTCGCCCAGTCGTTATACTTGTGCCGCTCAGCAAACCACTAAGCCCGAGTGCCGTGTTCAGAAATCCCTGCACATCGCCTCCACGCAGAGGGTGCAGCTCCATGAACAATCAACCTCCACTACAAAGTCAACGATGCTCGTGGGTGCCCACTGAGGGGCCAGCTTGGGGAACTCCATCTGCAGCACTGCAACCGACAAGGACGACTGTCCCCAGTTGTTCCCCATTCCCGCTACAGGAGTCACTTAGCTCAGGATCCTCACCCTGCACTGTTCCTTCAACAGACATATCGTCTGTGTAGGTGAAAATGATATCAGACTTAGAAGGGTATGTGTAAGAAATCTGGCTCCTACCTGACTCGTCAAAATCTGTAGTGGTCCGGTGCCACTAAGATTCACACCAGTATTCCAGGAACACACCCAGCCTTGGCCTGAGATAAAAAAGCAACTGATAATAAAACAGAAACAACAACAACGATCCCACCCCAGTTCCCTTTTACGGCAATATACAATAAACATGAATTCAATAATAAGAAAAAACTACCAAAATCCACACACGAAGTCCATGAAAAATGGCAGCTGATGAAATGAAATGATGGAGGTAGATAGCCCAGAGATCAGCATGCTGTATGTGAATGTAAAGGTCTGTCCTACCGGTATTTCCTGATGAGATGATGATATGTGAATGGGAACAGGAACGCTCCTTTCTTTGCAGGACAACAACAGTCCTCATGCAACAAGAAGACACCAGACTGTCCATACTGTACACCCAAAACAGTAGACGATCCTGGACAAAACAAGAATCCACAGGTAGTAAAACGGGAAGTCTTTTCTTGTTTCTTGTCTGGAATTGCCTGTCTGTTTGCCTTTCTGTTTTATCGACGGTGTGAATCTTAGCTGCACCGGACCACTTCAAACTTGTTTTAATTTTCTTAGGAGCATTAATAAGGCTGTCCATTCTGCATGTTTCGAATGTTGTAGCATTTTCACTAAAAGAACAGAATTTTATACAGGACATCTCTCTCTTCCTGCCTTCGGGGGACTGAATGATATGCCGCTCCCCTGACCCTATAGTTCGTTAGAGGAGACGAAAGTGTACCTCCTGGGTGTGGGAATCAGTTAGAGGGTGTGATAAAGGTTTAGTTTACGAAGCCTCTCCCCCTAAAAGGAGAGGTTTAGAGATCATCAGTTATGACAGCTGCCTATCCCCATAGGGGGCAGGGCTAAATTTCATAAATCATATTTCTAAAATCATATTTTGGGGGTGGGGCTTAAGGTTATCAATCACCCCTTCGACAGTTTATGTCTGATATTACTACTGTGTACACATCTGATTAAAACACAGCTTTAAAATAAGTAACTCATGAACTTAGCACAGTAAAAAACTAATATTAAACTGTCAGCCTTATGCCTTTATTGAAATTGAGGTCAACAGAATATTAATTTTTCAAGTATGCTTAAAGTAGAAAATATATATGATTTTAAAAATTTATATATACAGTATACACATATATATATATATATATATATAGTGGGGCAAAAAAGTATTTAGTCAGCCACCAATTGTGCAAGTTCTCCCACTTAAAAAGATGAGAGAGGCCTGTAATTTTCATCGTAGGTATACCTCAACTATGAGAGACAAAATGAGAAAAAAAATCCAGAAAATCACATTGTCTGATTTTTGAAGAATTTATTTGCAAATTATGGTGGAAAAAAAGTATTTGGTCAATAACAAAAGTTCATCTTAATACTTTGTTATATACCCTTTGTTGACAATGACAGAGGTCAAACGTTTTCTGTAAGTCTTCAGAAGGTTTTCACACACTGTTGCTGGTATTTTGGCCCATTCCTCCATGCAGATCTCCTCTAGAGCAGTGATGTTTTGGGGCTGTCGCTGGGCAACATGGACTTTCAACTCCATCCAAAGATTTTCTATGGGGTTGAGATCTGGAGACTGGCTAGGCCACTCCAGGACCTTGAAATGCTTCTTACGAAGCCACTCCTTCGTTACCCTTTTGGTGTGTTTGGGATCATTGTCATGCTGAAAGACCCAGCCACGTTTCATCTTCAGTGCCCTTGCTGATGGAAGGAGGTTTTCACTCAGAATCTGACGATACATGGCCCCATTCATTCTTTCCTTTACATGGATCAGTCGTCCTGGTCCTTTTGCAGAAAAACAGCCCCAAAGCATGATTTTCCATTCCCATGCTTTACAGTAGGTATGGTGTTCTTTGGATGCAACTCAGCATTCTTTCTCCTCCAAACACGACGAGTAGAGTTTTTACTAAACAGTTCTATTTTGGTTTCTTCTGACCATATGACATTCTCCCAATCCTCTTCTGGATCATCCAAATGCTCTCTAGCAAACTTCAGACGGGCCTGCACATGTACTGGCTTAAGCAGGGGGACACGTCTGGCACTGCAGGATTTGAGTCCCTGGCGGCGTAGTGTGTTACTGATGGTAGCCTTTGTTACTTTGGTCCCAGCTCTCTGCAGGTCATTCACTAGGTCCCCCCGTGTGGTTCTGGGATTTTTGCTCACCGTTCTTGTGATCATTTTGACCCCACGGAGTGAGATCTTGCATGGAGCCCCAGATCGAGGGAGATTATCAGTGGTCTTGTATGTCTTCCATTTTCTAATAATTGCTCCCACAGTTGATTTCTTCACACCAAGCTGCTTACCTATTGCAGATTCAGTCTTCCCAGCCTGGTGCAGGTCTACAATTTTGTTTCTGGTGTCCTTTGACAGCTCTTTGGTATTGGCCATAGTGGAGCTTGGAGTGTGACTGTTTGAGGTTGTGGACAGGTGTCTTTTGTATTGATAACGAGTTCAAACAGGTGCCATTAATACAGGTAACGAGTGGAGGACAGAGGAGCCTCTTACAGAAGAAGTTACAGGTCTGTGAGAGCCATAAATCTTGCTTGTTTGTAGGTGACCAAATACTTATTTTCCACCATATTTTGCAAATAAATTCTTTAAAAATCAGACAATGTGATTTTCTGGATTTTTTTTCTCATTTTGTCTGTCATAGTTGAGGTATACCTACGATGAAAATTACAGGCCTCTTTCATCGTTTTAAGTGGGAGAGCTTGCACAATTGGTGGCTAACTAAATACTTTTTTGCCCCACTGTATTAGGGTGCCAGTGAAAATCAAAGTTTTTATTTGCTCACGTCTTAGCCCCCAGTTTTGTTCCTCTAGTTACCATGATAAATTACACAAAGTTTCATGATAATCAAACAATATTTACTGGTGGCACAAAAGATCAGATTTTTTTCTATATCCACTATACAGAAACGTGCATGCTGATCTGACTGTTCTGCCCAGCTCTTCAGAGCTTTTCAGTTAACAGAGTTTTTGTTGGTGCTGGAAATTGTTTGCGATGGTCTTCTACAACTTGTAGGAGGTACTGTTTCTGTTCTTCTTGGTTTGTGATGGCTGAATTGAATGATTGAATCAGTGCCACCCCTCTCTCCGCTGCATCATTGACCACTTTCAGGTGTTTGACATTGCACTGAGCTGAAATATATGCTTCATTACTGTCCAAAAATCAGGATCATCCACGAGGATGTCCTATGAAATCTCCATACAAGTCAAAAACTTCCTTGTGTTATGTGATACAAAGTGTGCCAACCGGGTTTCAGTGATGACAGCTTTCCTCAACTGTTGCTCGTACAGATGGATCTTCATCATCGTTCCTGTTTAGTGTAGCAACCAGTTCTCTTTTTTCTGTCACAGACAGTTGAGTATCAAAAAAATGCAAGCCCAACAAGAGTTTCACTCAGGTACCAAAGATGGCGTGAAAAAGTCTGTATTGCTGCATTTTTAACTGTTCTGTTTACATCACAATACATCACCAGGGCTTTCAGCAGCTAGAGGTCATTTTGTGGAGCTGACGCTGGGGAGGTACAGGTGTACCATGCTTTGACATACACCTTCACCATAAACATGTTGAACTGCTGATCTTCTGGGTTTCGCTTTCTGCAGACCTTTCCATTTCATGTGCTGCTGTTTGATTTTGTTTATTATATTGTACTCTTTTTTTGTAGGGATTCGTGCCTTCTGCCAGAACTGGATGACCTCTTTTGTTGTTGCAGCAGCACTATCCTGGACTGTTTTCTTCAGTATGCAAATGAAAAAATCGACTTAGCACTTGTCTGTTAGAAGGTAGCTTACAGCCAGTAATGGTCTCAGAGAGTCCTCCTATAAGCCATACACCTTGTTGTGATTGCCTTGACTTTTTGTCTACAACCGATGTCATCTTGCTTAAATCCTTCACCTATACTTGTTATGCAAATTTAACAGTATTGAGTAGTTAGGACTCAGTAAGTTTATAATTTTGGTACAGCTTTGTAGCAATCTAAACTCAACTGCAGATAGAAATAAGAAATAATCCCATCCGGCTTATAGGACTACGCTATGCAAACAGCCTAACAGTACTGTAACATTTTCTTCTTGTTGTCTCACAGTTCCTCTATTATCACTTGATAACCTTTAAATTTGGGAACTGTGAATGAAATCTGTCTGTATGAGCATATAAAAAATACCCGGTTTTTCATTTATTGCATTATTTTATGTTTCTTACACAAGTGTCACAGCAACAAAAGTAAACACTAGGCATAGAAAAACTGTGGTGGGCTGGCACCCTGCCCAGGGTTTGTCTCCTGCCTTGTGTCCTGTGTTGGCTGGGATTGGCTCCAGCAGACCCCCGTGACCCTGTAGTTAGGATATAGCGGGTTGGATAATGGATGGATGGATGGAGTCATAGAAAAACAAACTAGGCATAGATAAAAACAATACAAATTTATTTTAAAAGCTCAGTTATGCTTAATATTCCAAGTACAACACCTGTCAATAATAAGCATAATAGTTACATGAAAAGGGGATTTTACAATAAATACTGATGACTTCAGAAGCATTGTGCCACCAGTAAATGTTGATATATTCATCTCAATTTTTTTCATGTATCATTTTTATGTAAAGGAACATTTTTACAGGGTAAGACTTCACAAAATAGATACGTCACTTTTTCGCATATATATATTTAGCTGAAGATGCCTTTGGTATTTATTCAATATTAGCCTAAGTAAAATTCACATCACAGAGGTCCATTGCTTCCTCTACTAATACTCTGATGTTTGTGTTGTAATTTATATAGTGCTTTTTGATTCTATAAATCTGTTTCAAAATAAATGTCTGTGTAAACAATAATTAAATACTCTGTAATGAAACAGTTTGAGTAAATTACAATGTTCATCTTCAGTCTCCACAGTCATCAACAAACCCTTCCCATGCTGTTTAGTTATTTTATATATTATGAAAAGAATCAAATACTGTTTTTATTTTTTTTAAAAGGTAAAGGCTGATATAAAAAATAAATTTTGCTGTCACAATCCTACTTTTAATTCAGATTTACATTTTAATGTTTTAAATGTTTTTTTCTTTTATACTTTTTTTTTTAAATAGAGCTTGTATATAGTATGTTTATATGATTATAATAAATGTTCATATGTTATGCCTACTAATTATATTTATAATTTCAGAAAGCAGACCTAGCAGTGGCTCCTTTAACCATAACCTATGTAAGGGAAAAAGTGATTGACTTTTCCAAGCCTTTCATGACTCTGGGGATCAGTATTTTATATCGAAAACCCAATGGGACAAATCCTGGAGTTTTTTCATTTCTGAATCCTCTATCACCTGATATTTGGATGTATGTCCTACTGGCTTGCCTTGGTGTTAGCTGTGTACTGTTTGTCATAGCAAGGTAAGAAACAATTAAAAGTTCTTCATACTTGACAGAATTTTATTTCATAGGTGACATGGACCAATATTGCTAAATGTATTTTACTTATTTACTTAGTTTATTTTTCTTTCTTTGATCTCTATTTTTTCCTTTGTGAATCTGAAACCTTTTGTTGTCAATTAATGATTTGTTTTGCTTTTGCTTTACTCTGAGTTTAAAAAATGTTTTCAGTGTCATTATTTGTAAATGTTCTGTTTAATCATGTCTTTCAATGGCTTAAACTTGGAACTAATTTAAAACCTATACTACAAAAGGATATGTTTTGTTTATCATATTTAAACATTGTTTGTAAAAAAAGTTATTGAAAGTGATCTGGATCCTCAAGCTTATCTGTCTACCTTTCCTAGTCATATGAGTAGGGAGTCTGGAAGCAGAGACATTTGTCTGAAGCATTTGTCTTATATTGAATCTTTTTTGAATCATACTAATCATACTAATGCCCAAATGGGTTATCTTGGGGTAAATACATTTTCATAATAATATTCAGAGAAACATTCTATCAACTTGCCTAAAATGAATTTTATGGATTATGGATTCTATAAACTGCTTTTCAGTATGCTGCTTTATGGGCAGCATTAGCAAAGAAATGTTTTAAGTGAGCACAAAATGTGCATCCTTCATTGATCAATGTAATTTCCAAACAGCATTTCAGTTAAATAGTTCAAAAAAGCAGTTTATAGGCACTGCCACAAAACTGCAGAGTCTTGCACTATGTGCAGTCTTCTTCTATATGGTATTAAAAAATTTTGTCAGTGCAATCAAAAAAATAGGTGAAAGCACTCAATTTTTATTGTACTTTCCCTACAATTGAACATAAATGCTTATTGACTCTTGTAAGGCATACAATTTGCAGTCTTTGAGGCCTCAGAATTAATACATAGTTGATTGTCTTATATTTCAGCAGGGAGTTTTACTGAATGGCATTTTGATTATTTTGGTCAACGCAACATTTAAAGGTATTTTGGGCACAGATGATTATTAAATCATAGATTGCAAACAAGTGTTTTTGATGTGACATTTATTTTTTACATGTTTTTTTACTTCTTGTATAAAACTTCCATATACAGTATGTTCTTTGTCTACTTTTTCTACTGCTAAAGCTCAAATTTTATGACATTGATAGTACTCAGGCTAATCAAGCAGGTATGTGTGAATGCCACTATTAAACCTGACTCCAAAGAAGGGACCTAAGTATCCCTCCTCCAAACAGTGTTGCCAGTTTTTTTGTTTGAGAAGTGAGCTAAGATTTTTTTGTAAGGTTCTAAGAATACAGAACTCTGCAAACCTTAGTTTTAATTTTTCATGAGGTGCACAGGCTCCCCCTCTGTTTCAAGGTTACATTCTAAAAAAAAAAGTAAATTATGAATATACAGGCATTCCCAGTGTCTGGGTTTGAATTCTAGTTTACTATCTGTATAGAGTGTACATTCTCCCTTGTCTGACAGTTTTTTCCCCAGGCACATGGGTATTCTTCCTACATCACAAAGGGGAGGATTTTAGGATTGTTGACATCAGCAACAACATCAACCCTTCTTGGATGAAGAACTGGTTCATCACAGAGACTTCTCATACAAAAAACTCATACCCAGGGCAAACATGAAATCACCAATTAATCTAACACTTATATCTATGTGGATGTGGGAGAAAAGCTGAATTACCCACAGGAAAATCCCTGCAGGCATAGGGATACTGGATCCAGGAGACAGCAGCAATGAGCACTGGGTCACTTTGATGCCTAGTTTTTCAAATTGTACACACACATGCTTTTAAATGCTTTGAGTGTGTATTTCATATAACATCTTTTCTATATTATAATGTTGTTGATCTGGTTTCCTTGGCTGAAAAGATTAAGTGAATACTAATATAAATACTCTGTATAATAACAATTTGGAAATCTAGTTTTTTGGAATGTCACCTCCACTCATATGTATAGTTTATAATAGAGAGACCTAAACTATACTGGCCAAATTTCAATCTCTTCACAAGTAGATCCTTCAGGAAAAAATAATTTGGAACATACTGTACTACTCTTCTAAATCATATTAAAAAGAAACATAAAGTATATTTTAGTACTTTCTGCAGTAATGAGCAGACAGCCAAAGATGCCAAAATGGCTACAAGGCTTACAGAGATCAAAGTGGTCAATGATTACTCTGAGTGCTAGTTGAAAGTAATATTGATAAAGAGCATCCTTTGAGTTTTTTTTTTCCATTTAATTTTACTTATAAAACATTGTCATTAAAAAAGAACTCAAGTAAGAGTATACAAAAGCAATAAAAAAGCTAACACAGCAATATTCCTTTAATATCTGTGATACTGGCAGATTCACATTTAATGCACTCAACATACAAGTAATGTATTCTTGAGTTATTGCTTGTAATAGAAAAACACTGGGAACTAAGTCATTGGCCTCATTTTTGTTTCCTGTACATATTTTTAGTGTAAGTCTAAAATAACATAAAGGTCTTCAATGTATGCTTGTATATTGAATATTGTGTATTTTGGGAAGGGGTGAAGGGTATGGCTATCTTGCAATGGTTTGATTGACAGAAATACTTCTTAATTATGACTTGCACTAATATCAGCCTCTCAACTTATGCTGAACAACTGAATTCTTGTGATGCTCAGTGAAATTACTTTTGTGAAATTTGAGTTGAATAATCAAGGGTATAATGAGGAAAATAGGGCAGGATCTCTACATATAAAAAGTCATTAAATTATGGTTTCAGTGCCATTTCCTTTCTTCCAGAGTCCCAAATGATGGAGATTTGGTGTTGACTGATATTTCAGTTCTGATATTAATTGTAGTTTTAGTTTTTATTTTATTTTATAAAATTAATTTTTATTTTTATTTTGTTCTAGTTGTCAGTGGAGTTAAATTTTTTTATTTTTTATTTAGTTTTGTGTTTAAAATTTTAGTTTTTATTTTATTTAGTTCTGGCTTTTTTTCATAATATGAGTACAATTTTAGTTTTTTTTCTGTTACAAGACCACAAATGCTGGCCTACACATATTTCAATGCAAGTTATGTTTCAGTCAACAAAATACACTCACAGTTCATAATGTCATTAAACACAGTTTGACTATCAACGATCAAAGAGATTAAGTGGCCTAATAAGTATAGTCAGCAAGATCAAATGTTTCAACCCAAGAAACCAGTCAGTGCAAACATGTTGTTGTTAAGCTTTAAACAAGTACACATTTCGAGAGATTTGTTCATGTTGCAATGACATTCATTGCACAGATAGCCACACAGTGAAAATATTCTCTTGACGAGCGCCTGTAATGCAGGTGCACAGACAAGGTCCTCGGCCACTGGTGCCATCAGACTGTATGTTGATGATTTCTGCTGCCAATACTGAAGCAGTGACATGCAGGGAGGTTCATGGCTGGTTAGGCACTGACTCCCTCAGAATCAGATTTACAAATATATGAACCCAAAAGAGTAGCTTATTCACTATTCATTTGGCAGCATGCACATTGACTACTGGTTATTTTTAATATTTTATCAGCATACTTTACACACAGATAGGTAAGGTACATATTTGGCTAAGAAAGAATGTTACATTTATAGCGGCGAGAGAGAACAGAGAGAGTGCATTTGCTCTGCATCTTCCATGTGTTCTAAATTTGCCTTTGCAATTTCACAATTCATAATCATTCAATACAAATGAAAGTATAGAGTGGTGTACAAAAAAAAAACAGGTTTCAATTTTGACCTTAATTGAAATATTTAGTTGTTTTTAAAAGCTTTTAAGAGTGCATTTGCTCTGCATCCTCCATGTGTTCTAAATTTGCCTTTGCAATTTCACAATTCATAATCATTCAATACAAATGAAAGTATAGAGTGGTGTACAAAAAAAAAACATTTCAATTTTGACCTTAATTGAAATATTTAGTTGTTTTTAAAAGCTTTTAATTTTGATACTTTAATCAATTTTAATACGGACTGTTCAACAAAAGGATAACAAGAAAAACAAAAGAATAATTTATTTAATGTCAAAATTTAGTTTTTAAATATTGGATTTTTTTTCTTAGTCTGATCCCACCTATATATATAATTCACTAAGCAGCCGACCAGGGCATGCAAGACAACCATGGGATATGCACGACATAGCCACGCCCACCAACTCACAGAGCCCCGCCCACCAACTCTAAGACCATGGGATACGACGACAACTCACAGAGCCATCCCCTCCAACTCTTAAGACCATGGGACGAGAACGCCTGCCCGCCCGCCTGCCTGACTGTTACAAGCATTCACCGCAATGTACTGGAGTGTAAAACTATCGCAGCTGCTAACTCACAAACTGTCCTTATTCCGCGTCCACCCTCGCTCTCGAGGCATTCACACTGCCTGCTCAAGTGCCCAGACGCAACAACTCACCAAACACCGCCTCAGTCGCTTTCGTCTCTGCTACAGTCCACATGCACCTCTGAGCCATGTTGACTTTTCATTGTTCTTTTCGGTTCCGGCTGCTTTTCTATATATAATCCACCAAGTCGCCCGGAGCATGCGCACTTCCTGTCATGTGCCCGCCCCCAACTCCTCACCTGAGTTGCTTTCATTTGTGTAGGCGTGCGAGAGAGACACACACACACAGGCGCGCAAGAGAGACACACACACACACACAGGCGCACGAGAGAGAGAGAGAGACACACACACACACACAGGCGCACGAGAGAGAGACACACACACAGACTCTCGAGGCATGCGCACTGCCTGCTCATGTGCCCACCCCCAACTTCTCACCTGAGTCACTTTCATCTGTGTAGGCGCGCGAGAAAGACACACACACAGGCGTGCGAGAGAGAGCCACACACACAGGCACGCGAGAGAGACACACACACACAGGCGCAAGAGAGAGAGAGAGACACACACACAGGCGCAAGAGAGAGAGACACACATACAGGCGCGCTAGAGAGACACACACACACAGGCGTGCGAGAGAGAGGGGGCTGGACGCATAAGGCAGAGAAGGCAGTTAAAGAATGCACCGGGCTTGATTTTGTTTTCACTTCTGTTTACAGCGATCGGTTCGTAGCGTGCACTGTTGCAATGTTACTTTTCATGGAGGTTTATTAAATTACGAATTTTTCAAATGTTCATTTTTTCCCTGTGCCTAAAACTCATTAAAATAGTGTTTTTAGCGAGCGGTTTGTAGCGCTATAGCGCGAACTCTTGCAGTGTTAAGTTCTCTCTGTTGTTCAAGGTTTTCTCAGTTTTATTCAATGTTTTTACATTTAGTTTACTATTACGCTGTGCATTATATGGTATAACTAACTATATTTGTGCTTAAAAACTTTAAAAAATATATATTTACATACAGTTTGTACAGTCTGAAACAGATTAATTATATTTACATACAATCCTATGGGGGAAATTACTTCGGTTCACAACCAAATCGGGTTACAACCAGAGTTTTGGAACGAATTATGATCGTGAACCGAGGTTCCACTGTACTGGAGTGTAAAACTATCGCAGCTCCTACCTCACAAACTGTCCTTATTCCCCGGATATCCCTGACCCCATCAGATTCAAATTTGCCTTTTACTTTTACACGCAGACAATTTCCTGTTAGTTCAGCCTTTGCAATGACAATTAATAAGGCACAGGGACAAACTTTCAAAATGATATGCCTGTATCTGCCAAAACCAGTTTTCAGTCACGGACAATTGTATATTCCTCTCTCCAGAGTTCCATCTTTTCATTCACTCACAGTCGTATCCTCAAACCCACCCCATTTGGACAACTGTGTCGTTCAGGAAGTGTTCACCCATCAATAAATAATTATGTGGCGTATGCTAAGCCGAGGGTTGGCTAGTATGTTATAAAATTGAAACCCATATATGATCTTATCTTTATCTGTAAATGAACTCCATGCGCCTATTCTTCTCTACGAAAATCTCCGTCACTTTCTTGTAAAAGTCCTCCTTATTTTCCTTTAGTTTTAAAAGCCTTAATCTTCAATTTTGGCAGTCAGTCAGAACAAAATATAAAAATAAACGGACCGCTGCAGTGCACTTGACTTTCTGATATCGCTAACTTATTGGCGCCCAGAGCCTCTGCGTAGAAGAACAGCAGCAACAAGCACCTGTTGGGCTCACATCCGCCCCCTTCAGGGATACACGGTACTGTCTGCCTCACCTTGTGCCTTTACACCGCGGTTTTATGTCCAATCAGCAAGACTAAATATGACAATGACACACATTCATTAAAGATATTAGCCAAACTGTGGAAATTCAGGGTGTATAATAAATGTGTGTGCAAAAATTATATTGGCTACATAAAGAGAGACAGCAACAGGCATGCGCCAATTGCATGTATCAACCCAGTGTGTGAGAGACAATGCAGTCCGAGGTGAGGCTTTGCTCGTCTCGTTGCTGCCGCACCTCACATTTCTCCCATATATTTGATCAGGAAATGTGCAAATTCAGTGATTTTGACTATAAAAATAATCAAAATTATTGGACTCATACAGGAAACAAATTTATAGCACAGACCAGTGGACAAATTTATTTTATGTAATCGTTATTAGTTTTTTTACTTTTCATGATGACAGGTGAGACCGCATGGAAGTGCTGGACTTCTACTAAGTACTGATCCAGCTGGCAATGCACTGAAACACCGAAACTTCTTCTTCTTGCACGCTACTTTTGATTTTATTATCATCTGTGCTGTAATTAAAGTATTTCCACATGTTACTTCCTCACTTTCTACCCGCAAACATCTCTGCAAAACTCGCCATTGTCAACCACAAGTGCTTACTTCTTAAATCCGACAAGCCAAATGTACTCAACAACAAACAAAGCTCCTTTATGGAAGTTGTGCCATGTGACTATAGTAAGCCCTAGTTACAAAATCACTGCATAGTGAACAGCACAACGTAACTGAACACTCAGGGCAACCTTCAAACAACCCCTATGCACAAGTGAACCAGATTGAACGAAAATGCTATTGATGTTTATTTCATTTTTACTCAATTTTCAATCTCATTTTAGTTCATTCACATATCACTAATTTCTATTTAGTTTTAGTTTCTCTGTTTGCCTTAAATTCAGCTCTCATTCTTGTAAAATGAAAAACAATATTTTTAGTTCTAGTTCTCATTTTCGTTATGAAAATATCACTGGCTTCAAGTAATAAAACTGAAAATCATGTAATGCCAAGCATCCCTTTTGAAGCTCTTTGGTTAGCAAGCACTGCTTTTTTTTTGCTTCTGACAAACTCAGAGATGTATACTGGCTCTCATCTTCGTTATCCATTCTGCTCTGTCCATGGTCATGGGGCTGAAAATCGAACCCATGAACTTTGATCACAGTGCTGCACACTCCAAAGGAGAAAAATCAGTCTTAAATATTGACATTTGAATTTCTAATGGGGAAATTCTACACACTCCACTCTTTTCTCATTAATACATCACAGTAACACATACCGTGCACTCCATAATGTTTTGGACAAAGAAATTTTTCCTCGATTTACCCCTCTGATCCACAGCTTAAAATTACAAATCAAACAATTCAGTCATGATTAAAGAGCACCTTGCAGACTTTCATTTAAGGGTGATTTGCATACATTTTAGTCAAACCGTGTAGAAATTACAACAGTTTTTATACATGCTAAACCCCACCCCACCCCCCTTCTGGGCACTATAATGTTTAATTAGAGTGACAGGTGTTTTCAATTACTCTGGTGAGTTTCATTGCTTAATTAGTGCAGGCATAAGATACATAGGCTTGCTTACAGTATACTAACAAACTTCCTTTGTAGTCTGTAGTTGCCATTGTTCAACATGAGAAGAGCTATGCCAATGAAAGTCAAAGAAGCTATTATAAAGCTGAAAAACAAGAATAACATCATTAGAGACATCAGTAAAACCTTAAGATTGTCTAAATCAACTGTCTAGAATATAATTAAGAAGAATGATAACACTGGTGAGCTCAGTAATTGTAAAGGGACTGGTAGGCCAAGGAAGACCTCCACTGCTGATGACAGAAGAATCTTCACTGTGTTAAGGAAACAGCACTGAATGTATGCATGACAGATCAGAAACAATCTTGAGGAGGAAGGTGTGTATGTGTCAGAGACTACTGTCCACAGAAGACTTCATGAACAGAAGTACAGAGGCCACGTTGTAAGATGCAAACCACTAGTTAGCCACAAAAAGAGGATGGCTAGATTACAGTTTGCAAAAACAAACTTCAAAGAGTCTGCAGAATTTCAGAAAAATGTATTGTTGAAAAACAAGACAAAGATGAGTCTGTATCAGACTGATGGCAATGGCAAACTGCGGAGAACAATAAAAAAACTGCCCAAGATGCAAAGCATGTTACCTCATCTGTTAAATGTCATGTTGGGAGTGTTATGGCTTGGTCATGTATGCTGCCAAGGTGCTGGCACACTTACCTTCATTGATGATGGAACTGTTGACCTCAGTTTCACAATGACCTCTGAAGTGTATAAAAACAACTTATCTGCTCAGATTCGATTGAATGGCTCCAAACTCATTGGATGGCACTCCATCCTACAACAAGATAATGATCCCAAATATACTACTTAGGCAATACACTATTTTTTCATACCTGAAAAATGAAAAATTCTTGAATGGCCAAGCCAGTCACTCGATTTAAATTCAGTTGAGCATGCCTTCCATAGGCTGAAAAGAAAATGTAAGATGACAAGCCCCTGAAACAAGCAGGAGCTCAAGTCTGCTGCATAATGGGCTTGGCACAGCATCACCAGAGAAGATACTCTGCACATGGTGATGTCTATGAATTGCATATTTCAAGCACTTATTGCATGCAAGGGATATGCAACGAAGTAATAAATATGACTGCTTTCCTACCCTTGCTATGTTGCAAACATTATGGAGGGAACATGTAATTTCTACATGGTGTGACTGAAATGTATGCAAATACCTGTAAATGAAAGTCTACAGTGTCTACTTTAATCATGTCTGAACTGTTTGATTTGTAATTTTACACTGTGGAGAAAAGGGGTAAATCAAAGAAAAATGTGTATTCGACCCAAATATCATGGAGGGCACTGTAGGGTAACAGCACTCATGTTTATCCTTCTGTGGACTATAAATGGGAACTACATACTAATGATGAAAAACATGAAAAGAAATACTGTACATGAGTGAGTGGTATAAATAAATGAAAACCATAGACATGTAATAATGATAATAGGTAAATCTAAACTATTGCTTGAGGCAAGAGGCAGTGTTGACATGTATTGATGTCTGGTGTGATTTGCATATGCAAATACTGTCATCCAGAAACTGTGAGATAGAAACATCCAGGGGAGACTGTGCAAAAAGGCCAAAAACATGGAGTGAGTAGCATAGAGTGGCCTATCGCTGGGAAGAAAGATGCTGTCGAGAATGGACAATAAGAGAAGTATAATTGTGCAGCAGGATTATGAGTAGGAACTTTCTCCTGTAAGCAGGCACGGTTCGAAGCCAAAATATTGGAGCAGACTTAGGGATTAATGTTATCTGTACACCAGGTTTGGAACTGTGGAGTAGGTGCAGAGACACTCATGGCATGCTCTGGGACCAGGACACTGGGGCAGGTTGCAGAAAAGCCTATGGCATGCTCTGGGATTGGAACAGAAGAGTGGGGTGCAGAGACACTTCAGGCTGGAATATTGGACCTTTTAAGTGATAACCTTTCTCCACCTGATGAAATGTAACAATTTGATGTAAATATTTCTCAACCCATTACAGTTTTTCCAATATTTTGATTTATTATACATGGACCATTGGCTCAAACCACAATAAATCTTTACACTGTGTTCATTTTACCCCACTATGGGGGTTCATTACAATGTACACTCAAATTTCACATTATTAGTACTGATTACCAATTTCAATTAAAAATAATATATTTTCCTGTAAAATGGTGTTTTGCAATAACCATTAACAAAATACATCAACCATCACTAATGAAACAGAAAAAAGTAGGAATTGATCTAACGCAGGAATGTTTTACTCATTAACAATTGTGCATGTCATATTCCAGAATAAGCAACTTAAGTGAATAAATATTATTATTACTTATTATTTGATTGATGCCTTTATCCAAGGTGACTTACAACAGTTGAAATGCAATTGGTTACATTTCTATTGTTTTTTTCCTGTTGGAGCACAGGCAAGTGAAGTGACTTAGTGCTCATGGTCACACAGTGTCACTAGCGGTGTTAACCACTACAACACAGTGCCTGCCAATAATCTTAACCCTTGGGAAAAAAGAAAACACTGCAAGTGTTGTATAAGAAAAGCTTTTAAAAGTAATTCAAAATAGATGTAAAATTACTATAAATCACAATTCTGTATTGGCATCAGGGATCAAAACAAGAGTTGCCTGCCTCATCATGTTCTGAACTGCATTTCCTGAAAGCATTGTGTTACTAATAACATTGTTATTTTAAGATTGATAGTTAATTGTTAAGTGTTTCTGAAATCCCATTATAACTAAAGTAACATGTTAAATACTTTATAATCTAAGTACTCCTCAACCAAGTTGTTAACTGCTAATTGTTTCTTAAACAAGACAAGTAATGTGGAGGAGCTAAATGTTTGGGGCAGTGTTGAATGTTGGGGTCATGTGGATGCTCATTTACTATATTACATAGAATTTACACACAATTATTTCTCATGTTTACTGAATTGTATCTAACTTATAAAACTAAGATACCACTATCTGGGCAAATAGGAAACTACAGCTAAAATATGAAATCAAAAAGCTATTGTATTGAGAAAGTTCATAGAGTTATCTGGAAATTCTCAAATTTTATTATTATGTTGTCAAATTTTATTATTATATTTTATTTGTAATTATGTTGGCCTAAAAAGCTGCTCTAATTTCGCTGTATACAACATTGGACTACTGTTGTTTAACATGAGTTAAATCTTATTTGTGCAATCTGTCAGTATAATGTGCATATGCATAAAATGATTACTTTATTGAATCAACTGACTGTGCTAAAGTCTAGAAATATCCATTAATGTATTTTAACTGATTTGGGTTATTTTTGTTCTCTGCTCTCCAAATGCAGTACTAATGCTTTATACAAGCCTCATGTTTGTAGTTGCATCTCGACTCAGCAAGTTGATAACCATAGGGCCTTCACCTTCATACACTAATAAATTGTATTTTTGTATAAAATCTTATTAGAGTCCCTACCTTTCAAAGATCCAAGAGGACATTGGGAAGAAGATCTCTTAATCAATATATCAGAAAAGGAGTGGAAGGTAGCAAAGCAGAGAATTCACTCGAGTTCTATATGCGCAAAGCATAGAATTATTCAACTAAAAATTATATATCGAGCTCATCTGTCTCGCTTAAAACTGTCCAAAATGTTTCCAGGCCAGGATCCGACCTGCGAGCGCTGCAACCAAGCTCCTGCCTCACTGGGTCACATGTTCTGGGCCTGCACCAAACTAACATCATTTTGGACAAAGATTTTTAAGTGCCTCTCAGACAGCCTTAGTATCACAATCCCTCCTAACCCACTAACAGCTGTGTTTGGTGTCCTTCCAGATGGACTTGAATTGGAGAAGGACAAACAAACGGTGATTGCATTCACTACACTCTTGGCACGCAGACTTATTTTGTTAAATTGGAAGAATCCTAATTCTCCTCTTATAAGTCAGTGGGAAACTGATGTTTTATATTATTTGAAATTGGAAAAAATCAAATTTTCAGTTAGAGGATCTGTACAAAACTTTTTCAAAACTTGGCAGGATTTAATCAATATTATTTTAGAATAAGAGAATTAACTATTATTGTATTTAACTCCCTTCTCCATCTCTTATTTATATAGATATTTACTTCTCCCCTTCTTTTGTCTAATGTTGCCTTATTAAAAAGCTTAAAGAAATTTTCCTTTAGCTAAGCTCTCCTTCTCAGGGATGGGGTTTGATTTGTTTTCAAATTTGTTGGGTTATAAATGGATCTGTTTGTATGGAATGATTACAATGAAAATTAATAAAATAAAAATATAAAAAAAAAAAAAAAAAAAAAAAAAAAAAAAAATAAATTGTATTTTCTCTCCTTACATATTTTGTGTCTTTTGCACAAATGCTTATGGGCCACAGATTGTCGTTGTCTTACTTTATTCAAAATACAGTAGCAAGAACAACAGTTAAACCTTCCACAAAAATAAAACCCTGCAGCATCCTTTCTGTAGGTCTCATTCCTACTCTGTATCACCCCTTACTGATAGATTTCCCACATTTTCTCTTTTTTAATCCTATCCTTTGACTTTTTGACCCTTAGAAAACTTCACTTAAACTGAACCTTTCTTTATATTGTATATACAAATACAGGTAAATAGTATAATATACATTTCTATGGTCATTATATTTAACATAGCCTAAAATATTTTAACATATACACTGTAGGTGTTTTTTTCTTACATATCACTCCTCCCTTTACATTAGAAACTCAGTTTCAATGAAAATTCAAATTCAGCCTCTCAGGGCAATCCATATTTCTTTTTAATCTACCTTTTGCCACCACTTCTGGTTCAGTACTATTTTGGTGTGACATTGCTCTCTGTGCAACTAGGAACACTGTTGGTACCTCTTTTTGACTACTTGGACTGTGAACTTTTCTGTGTGGGTGGATCATCCCAGAAATTAAACTAGGATTCACATTTTTTTCCCAACTGTGAGCTGTTCAGATGCTCCACATGTCTGTTACATACTGTATTACTCCATGCACTTTCCCAAATATGTTACTGGACCTAGTGCCTTTACAATCCCCTCCCCTGTAGTTCTTTACCAGTACTACTTGTTCTTCAAAAAACAACAAACAGTTGTCCGCGTCCCACCTTTTTTACACTTAGAATTAAATGTACTTTGCATAGCATCTGAAAAATCTGGCTTACTTAAAAATAATCTGGGTCTCACTACTCTTTTCAGGAATAGTTCTTGTCACACACTCTTCAGGAATAATTCTTGTCACACACTCTGCAGGTGTTTTTTCAGTGGTACTTTGGGGACAGGTCCTATAAGAAAATACAAAGTTATGTAAGAAATATTTTAAAGTCAGGTGCTGATGTTGCACCTTTTCTAGTGCCCCTTTTTTAGGTATTGTACTAAACACTCAATCTCCAGCCACTAAGAAATTTGAACTTTCCACTTTCTAGGCCCCGCCATGAATCATATAATATTTTATCTTTTGCAAAACTGGGTCTGTTTTTGTCTGAGCAACAGTATCTCTGACTGAAATAGACATAGCTTCCAGGAATGGCACTCTGAAATTATTATTACATTCCTGTGCTTCTACCTGGACTGGCAAACTTGATAATGCATCAGCATTTCCATGCTACCTGGAAGTGTTGTACTTGATTTCATACTAATTTGCTACTCGAATAAGCCCCCATATCTGCAACCTAGCTGCTGCTAATACAGAAATTTCAGTCTTTTGGACCCAGTATCTTGATCAGTACACAAAATTAACTTTCGCCTGTACAGGTATTCATTACATTTCATTACCCCAAAAATAATACTCAAAGCCTCAAAATAATAGTTCAATGCCAATTTGGGAATAGTTATATTCTTCTTTGGATAAAGTATGTAATGTGTAAGCAATGGGTCTTTCATGACCATCTGGAAAATGAACTCTGTAAGTGGAAGCATCACATCCTACTGTGAGGGGTATATGTGGATCTTAATGGCATAATATGGGTGCAGAAAACAGCAATTTTTCTGTTCTGAAAGGCTACCTGACACTTTTTTTTCCAATCCCGTTTCTTTTTGTAAAAGCTCTATTATCAGCTTAATTTCACTAGACAGGTTTGGAAGAAACTTGCCATAGTAATTTAACAGTGCTAGGTACGGTCTAAGCTCTGTTACATTTTAGGCACTGGTGCCTTTTCAACTGCTTTGGTTTTCTCTCCTTATGTATGCAACCCTTCAGATTCAATCACATGACCCAAATAGCACACCTGCTTCTGAAAAAAAATTACATTTTTCTTTGTTAACTCTCAAACCATATGGTTTTAACCAACTCAAAACTCTCTCTATGTTTATTATGTGTTCCTGTGGGTCTTTTCCAGTGATAAAAATGTAATCTAAAAACATGCAACACCATTAAGACCCCACAAAACCCATTTCATAGTGCATTGAAAGACTGATGGGGACTCGATATACCATATGGTAATCTATTCATTTTAAACCACCTCTTATAAGTGGTAAGTGTGTGGTAAGGCTTGCTGTTATTGTTTAAGTCAAGTTGCAGTTATGCCTTTGTTAAATCTAATTTTCTATCATTGAAAACAAATTTTGGGCAGTGGGTACTGTTCCACATCTAGCCAGGGATTTATGGTCATTTTATAATCACCACAGATTTGAACTGACCTTTCTTTCTTTGGTATGCATATTTTAAGTGATGCCCATTCAATGTGGGTGGAGTGATGGCTCTGAGGCTAGGGATCTGCACTGGCAATCGGAAGGTTGTCAGTTCAAATCCCGTAAATGCCAAAAGGGACTCTGCTACGTTGGGCCCTTGAGCAAGGCCCTTAACCTGCAATTGCTCTGTCCTGGGTATGACGTTATCTGCATCAATCCCTGCATGTAGGCCCTCCAACCTGCAGGGAAAAACTTGGGGGTTGGTGGCAGAATTGGCACTCCAGCCACCATAAAAAACCTCACACTGTTCCACTCCATCTGAACTATTGTGATGCTGAGATGTCCTAATCTGGATTTTGAGCTGGTTTGTCGTGTGGTGGGTGCGGCAATGCGCTGTATCAGTGCATGCTCCTACCCTCCTGCTTCATTCACTGTGTTGCACAGGTGAGAGGCCTCTTTGCCACTCTATCTCACTCAGCTGCTTCTCAACATGCATATGGCACTGGTCTAGCTTTACAAAACTTTGGCATTGCATCAGGAGATACATATAACTTTGCCTTAACCCCAGCTACCTGTCCCAGCTCTGTATTAAACACTTCACTTCACTGAACTCCTGGCACAACTTTTGCAATGGATCTACTAGGTTATTTACCTTTGTCTTGTCTAAATTTTAAACCTTTATCCAATTTTGAATCATAAGTGCTTGTCATTGGGTCATAAGACATTGGAGGTGAGTTTTCTGCTCATCAGATTGCAAAATCTTGAATGGCTGATTTGTACATGTTTTTAAAACAACATCACAAGGTTGTAATTTTATTTTCTTAAATTTTGACCTGTACAAACTCTATGAAACAACGTACATTACTGTCCCAAATTCCTCTTCCATACACTTTCTGATGATGTTACACCTTATCACACAGTAAGGTCTTATGTACTCACAGTCTGTTTTTACACAATAAAGTTCCATCAATTTTTGCTCCACTTCATTCCATAACAATAGGTAAAGGACCTCTTCCATAAAGGGTTTAGAGTCCACCGCATTTAACTCTTACTCACAACGTCAAGCTTCCTCATGCTGTCTGCCTCAATTAGGTACCTTAAATTTTTTCAGCATAGTGGTACCAGTACACTTGTTTTTACTGGGTCTCTCCAGACATCCCTTTTTTACTGAAATGGCACTGGAAGTACTTAAAGCACATTGTGTTTGGCCCCTCCTGTTGCACCAATGACACTTCAAGACCTGCAGATGACGCTTGCCATTTTCTCCCAATGCTATGAAAGTCTGCATTTTTCAGCTCTCAGTTTGCCTTAGATAGTCTTCCTTTTTTCATCATTCCAAAGCAGAGATGACTATTGGAATCTCTATATACTGGTCAGTGTGCTTTCAAAGTTATTTGTGACCTTGATCATTTTTGCCCATGTTAGTTTTCCATCCTCACAGCACTTCAATAGTTTTGCACACAATTCTTTACTAGCACTGCCACATATATTTTTTTTATTATTGTTTCAAGATGTCCATTAGGCCATTCATTCAAACATTCACTGAAATTATAGGTAGAAAAAATAAGATGCCTCCAGGTGACAATGCCAATGTTAATGGTCTGTGCCTATTTCTCTGGGATCTACATCAGTTATGTCAGTCAAGCCACATGTCAGTTTCAATTTACCCTCCTTATTTGTCTTTGCTGTTCCATTTCGCCTCAAAATGACATATATTGAGTACCTGGTGATCATCAGAGTGATCATCAGAGTATCGACTACAGTAACTTGTGAAATTTGCTTTTGTTCATTGACTTGATGATTACAGAAGTACTGTATAAAACTGTTCCAAGTCACATGTTATAGTGTTACATTAAGGAGCAAATTAGGAAGTTTAAATCGTTAAACACAAAGCAATAATTGTTATGAAATTACATAGCTTTAGTATGAAACCCTAACATGGGTGGCTAGTATTCTTTTACAAAGGATATCCATTCCAAATCAGACAGTGTCAGTCCACCTGATGAACATGAAGTTAAAATTTGAAATTAATACTCTAAACATGCCACAGATTCTGTTTTTAATAGTCAGCTGTTTAACATTCACTTGATTTCACCAATAATTTGATATTTAGGAAATTAGAGAAGGATCTTGAGACATAAAGTAAACAAGACACAAAACTGAGTTTACTGTTGTTCTCTTTGTTAATTTTTAAAATGGTAATCATCATAATTACACAAGTGAAACAATTTTTGAAGACAAGAAGTGCAAAAAAAAAAAAATGGTTGTGTGCTTGTAAATTACTCAGAACCTTATTGTATTGTACCAATATCTTTAAAAAAATCCCGAAGAGGTCATATTTTGCAGTTTAAAACATCCCATCTCTGTTCAGTTTGTCATATCCAAATTACATAAAATTAATGTGAATGGGAACAAAGCTGCAAAGAAATATGTTGTCTCATACTGTAGTAACATTTGTTTGTGGAAAGGTTTTCTTTTGTGATTATTTTTTTTTATTTCATATTACATTTTTACACATAGTTAATTGTTTTTTATGGTTACATTATACTATGTTTAAACACAAACTCAGGTATACATGTTTTGTGTTTAATTTCACTGTTTCACAGAAACAGTAAATATAGCTTGACTTTCATTATTTAAATACTGTCTTGTGAAGTATCAACATTGTTTAAAAACCAAAAAGTAAAAAGGAGCACAATACTTTATACATGTATATTTAATTTATTTAGAAAATGTGCGCATTGTTTTTATTGTACAGTTTATTAATATCTGTTATCAGCTATTGTCATCTTAAACTTTCATTATTATAATGCTTACAAACTTGTTTTTGTTAACTGTCACAGGTTTACACCATATGAGTGGTATAATCCCCACCCATGCAACCCTGACTCGGACGTGGTGGAAAACAATTTTACTTTACTAAATAGTTTCTGGTTTGGAGTTGGAGCTCTCATGCAGCAAGGTACATAGGTCACATGTCAATATTACACACATCCCGCAGTCTGCTGAGGCTTATCTGCTGGTAAACTCCATTTTAGTACATTCCCTGCTTGCTGTAAAACTTGATTGAAGTATCCGTACAAAACTAATGCAAAAAATTCACGAAATGTTTTAGGATGAGCCTAAAAGAGTAGACCTATTTAAACAATTACCAGAATTGTGAGTCAAATGATCATATAAATATTTTGCTTTGCCAATAGATTGTATACTAAAACAGAGTTAAGAGTTATTTCTAAAACTATACACTTTACATGAGGTCATTCATAGATATAATAAATAAGTTTCAAAATTACTCTTCCCACTTAATTATTACATTATTTAAAACACAGGACCTTTTTAGTCAAATTTGTATTATCTCTGTTTGCAAGAGTTGTTCAAGAAGACTGACTCTGGTCAAACTTGCGTTAATGTTCCTTTTTATTATGTGGTCATTAACTCACATTATGGATAACACTGCCAATACATCAGGTTTTACAGTACCATCTAAGTGTATTAATTGTGTGGCTGCCTTGTGTGTGTGTTTTCAGAGTTGAGTGTAGACCTAGTTTCCCATAACCACCCTTCCAACTGGAGTTTACCGTCATCCACAGCAAACTGGGGGATGCAGTGTCTGCTAGTTACCACTACCTTGGGTACATGACAGTCAGCCCCAACCAGATTCTGCTTGTTTTAGAAAAGCACAATAAACATTTGTGAACAAACAGATGTTTACATTATGAAGCTATGCTGTGAACATATGTGTAATGTCTTATCCCTTTACAAAATATTTTAAGAAAGATTGGCCAGTTAATCCACTCATTTACAGATGTGTGCTGTGTTTTTTGTGTGTTATTGTGTTGAATTTGAAGTCTGTTTTGTTTGAAATTAATTGTGATGATCAGACTTTCTCTTTTCTACAGACCATGAGCAAAGTCTGGATCAGGATTGGCTGTCATGTCTGCCATAATGCACCAATGAGACTTCAGCAAGTACTTTTTGGAGCTACAATTGATACTACTTGCACATTTATTTCAATATATTATAGACATTTCATGATTCAGTCACCACAACTATAGTTATTTTACAGTTGCATATTTATATCTATTTAAAGCACAAAATAAAATAAAAATATGCCAATCATTAATCATTTACTGTTCATAAAATATACAATTATTCAAGGTATTTTTTAAATGCATGTTTATATTTTATTCATCATAAGTATAATGTGACACATCTTGAAGTATGCATGATGGCATGTTTATTTTGATCTAATTTATTAGCTGGGATATATCAGAAATCAAATTACATTTTGTCTAAAACACTGTATGTATGTACTGTTCGTGACTTTACTATATTGAAGTCTATTTTGATTATCAATTCATCAAATATTGTAAATAGAAATAATTTATTTCACTACAAGATTTTTAACTTGAATATATTAACTGTATATATATTAATCTCAATTTATCGTCCACTGATAGAAATTGGGCATCCAAATGGAGAAAATTATTTTTCCCATTTTTTATGGGAAAGTCTATTCTAAAATTGAGTTTTAGTATATAGCTGTCTAGTTTGCTTTTGGGGATGCAACAAATTCCTAAGATTAAAGAAATGCATATTATAGTATGTATCTTTATTTTTAAAAGGTATTTTATAAGGTCATGCATGACAGGCTTGTGAAAAAATGAAAGAATTGGGAACTCAAAGGACTGTCTACAAAAGGATGCAAAAATGGCTTAAATAATAAGAAACGGTGAGAGTAAGATTAAAATTGGGGCTCTTTAGGTGTCACTGATGGGTTTTTTTTTTAATATTTTAGCAACCTCAGGGTCTGAACCTTAAAGGAACATGCTCCTCAGGTGGCACAGACTGCCCAAGGGCACTAGTATCTGGAGAAGTCAACTATAAAGCAGCCCTTGAGCAGCAAGTAGTAGGGGACACAGATACATCACTTAGAGAGCAATTCAGAAACATCTCCCAGCTGCTAAAGTGCATTGACTTGGATGTGTGGCTGCCAGCAAGCCTTGGAAGTCGACCTGGACCCTGGGCTTGGGTCAGCTCACAGAGCCTGGTAAACATTGTGGCATATGGGTTGCCTTTGACTCCCAGTGAACATAGAGAAGCAGAGCTGGTTGCCTTGTGTGAGCAGACAAGGTGACAAAGCTTCCTGGAGCGTATGACACTGCTGAAGACCTGCGTGGCATTGCATAATCTGCATCGAAGAAGCCATACGGTCCTTTTTAGTGGTCACTCACTAGCAGTTGGTGTAAAGAAGCTAATTCCATTCCTCAATTTTGCGGTGTGTTGTTACAATATATAAATGCTATGGATAAGAATATAAAAAATATGCACCTACCTAAGGAAAATAAGTATCTAACTAGGCAGAGTGGCAGATCTAGATTCAACTGAGTTGTTACAGAGGGATGTGGGCAGAATACATGCTTGGATAGATTTTGCAAGATGAATGTTTATGAAAATAAATGTAAAGTATTACACATAGGAAGTAAAAATATACAGTGGGAGAATTGAAAATGGAGTCTTTGTTTCCTACATCCAAACAGTGTACAGAAGTTATTAAGAAGGGTAACAGGATATTAGATTACAAAACAAGAAGCGCTGATGACGTGAAAGGTGATGATGCCTAAGCTATGTAACATACTAGCTAGGCCTAATCAAGAGTGCTGTGTACAGTTTTGGTCTCCATATTACAAAAACGTTTTATCGGCACAAGAAAAAGTGAGGAGCAACTAGGTTAATGCCAAAACAGAGAGATTTGAGTTATAAGATAGGAGCTGAACCTTTTCAGTTTAAGCAAACAGAAAATAAGGGTGACATGACTGAGATGCTTAAAATTATGAAGGGAATTAAGAGTGAATTTCGGTTGTTACTTTAAAATTAATTCTTCAACAAGAACACAGGGACACAAATGGAACATTACTAAGGGCTAATTTCACATAAATTTTGGACAATATATCTTCACATAGAGTTCTATAGACATAATAAATGTAAATAACCTGCAGTTAGAGCTGTACAAATGGACAAGAGGCCTATTTTTCTGGTTGCAAAATTCCTAATAATCAAAAAGGATAGAGGTTTAGAGGTAAATGGTAAAAACTAAAGTATTATTATTATTATTATTATTATTACAGAGACGTTTCTGGAACCTTGTATTATGCTTGACAACTGACTTGAAATTTTTTTTTTAACTTCACTTTTCATTTTTTAAATTCTTGAGCAAACGGTCTTTTTCTTGGACTCTGTAACAATTTTATGCCAATAAATGACTTTTAAAATGCTGCAATATAAATCTACATTAATTTATTCAACTAAATAATTATTGTCTTTTTTATTATAACTTAACCTTCTTCAACCTGCTTAATTCAATTCAGATTTGTGGCACACTGGAGCCTATTCCAGTATCATCAGGCACAAGGCTCTAACCCAGGGGTCACTAACCTTTGTTCCCCTGAGAGCTACTTTTACAAAATGAAAATGGCCGAGAGCTACTTGTGTTTTCTAACATTTATTCTCATAGCTTATTTCAACCCAAACAAACTGAATAAGCTTGTTTTGCCTGAATATTTACGAAATGTTGGTGTCCACAATTCACATTTTGCATTAAAACATCACAAAAAATATTTAGTTCACCTGCAAGCGCATTTTGTATGTTAGTATGCATTTTCTAGTGTATCTCACACTATTGATTTAAAACATGAATGCTGTCAAAACAAAACAATGCAATTACAAATACAGAAATATTACTTATTCATTTGTCATTTTGTTTCATGTCACTGTTTCACTTCACAAGAGTATTCACATGTCCAGTTGCATGTGTAATGTGATTTTTAGTTAGTCAGATGACTGGCACTGGGATGGAGTCAACAAGAGAGGTGTATGGTGGAGTGTAGCCACTTAGGTTCACTCTTATGGAGTCGTTTAAATGTTCATCTGTCAGTCTTGTTCTGAACTTTGATTTCATGACATTCATGTCAGAAAAGGCAGACTCACAGAGGTATGTAGACCCAAACAAAGCAGACATTTTCAGAGCTGCTTGGTGAAGATTCCTATAGTTATATGGCTCTACTAAGCTCCAGAAATTCTGAGAATGCTGTTGAGACTTTAACTGCACATTATTTTGAAGGTTTACTAATATATAATATATAAAATCCAATGTTTCTCTGTCTGTCCGCTTTCCATGAGAGAACTACTTCACGGATTTACATCCGTTTTTTTCTATAATTTGCTTGAACATTCTGGTTGATTTTGCAACTTCTCTCACTTCGCTATGTATCATAGTTCGCTTACAGTACCGATTTATTTGTGTGAATTCCAAGAAACTTGCACTCGCACCTCACTCACTTGCCAGCTTCGGGGCGTGTTCCTTAACTCTGCTTAGCTAGAGAACAAGAGAACAATTGAATTCAACTTTGTTTGATATTTAAAATAAAGTGTTTCTTAGGTCTTGATGAGTTTGAGTCCGGATATTCTCTTAAGTGTATGCCACATTGAAAAGATAAATTGCAATTCAGATTGTGGATCGTGATTTTGTGTTAAAAAGATTGTGATATGATTTATTGGAAAGATCACCTACCCCTAATTTGACTAATCAAGTTTTCAGATTTATGTAGGATTCATTAAACCTTTGGCGAGCTGCTTGGAAAGGGGTTGCGAACTACCAGTAGCTCACGAGTGACGTGTTGGAGACCACTGCTCTAACTCACTCTGGACAGATCTCAGGTCTATCTCAGGCCCTGTCATGCACACATCCACCTGGCACTAGTGTATACTCACAGCAACCTGCCATTCATGTTTTTGGAGAAGAAAACCAGAGTAAAAATACTTTACAGAAATATAGAGAACATGCAAACTCCACAAAGACAATCAATGATGTGGGATGGTAACCAGAATGCAAGATCCTTAATAAAATTAATTGCATTAGAATTGTATGACTTTTTTTAATTATGTACTAAAAACATCTTGTTTTATATAATGCCTCTTTTGACAAAGCTTTTGTAAGTTGTAGGTAATTTGAAAGTAAGTGTTAAATTTGTTTGTAGTAAATACAATAACCCTGTAAAAGTGTTAAATTTGTTTGCAATAAATACATTAACCCTAAATTCTTGTTTAGCAGAAGCACTTTAAAATAATTTTGATGAGAAAATGCAATTCAGCTGAATATGCTCATGAATCATGTTCACCTAATTTATGCAAAATAACATTGACTCAAGTTCTGAAGGTTGCTAAAGTCCTACTTTCTAACACACTCCCTGGTAACTTATTTATTGTCTATAATTCTCTGTGTGAAGATACGTTGATTGTCAAGCCTAATACAAGGTTCCAGTAATTTCTCAGTAATAATAATAACTAGGGGGCTCCACCCCCTGCTCACTTCGCTCGCCCACCCCTGGGTTTGGTTTACCGGATATACAATTTAAAGAGATTGTTCTTTTCATGGGAATTGTTACATATGCATTATTTTTACTTTTACTTTAAAACTTTTGTAAAAACAATACTTGTCCTTTATTTCCGGCCCCGGGCATGGTTAAATCTCTTTCTCGAAAGACGTATAACGCTGCTCATGTTGTGAAGGGGGGGCAGCTGAACGCACACTAAGGAGATACCGTCAGATCAGCTGCTGTCTTTCTATTGCTGCTGCTGGCGAGCTCCCTGTTCTGTTTGTCGCGCTGCGTGTCGATCATTTAAAAGCCTGTATAGCAGCTGTCCTTTTCCCACTTCGCGTCTCTGCTGCTCACGTTGTGAAGGAGGAGGGGGCTGAACACATACTAAGGAGATGCGGTCAGATCATCTGCTGGCTTTCTGCTGCTGCTGGCGAACTCTGTGTTCTACGTGTTGCTTGTCATTGTTTTAAGAGCTGGGAGCACATGAAGTGTGTATGTGAAAAGCATTCCAACAACTGCTAGGTTAGATGTCTGTGAACTTGTTTTAAATGTTGTCTCACTGCCTTGTCTCGCGTGATAATAAAATGTCTCTCGCGGGACGTCAAATTGTCTCCCTCCAAGGATTTTTTTTTTTATAATAGAGAGATAATACTTTAGTTTTTACTATTTACCTCTAAAACTCCACCATTCCCTGTCCTTTCATTGTTAGGAATTTTGCTACCAGAAATATAGGCCACTTGTCCTCTTTCTTACAGCTCTAAAAACAGGAAACTCATTTATGCAACACAAAACATGCAGCCCATGCAGTCATTAACACATTGTGAGCATCTGCTCTATATTTATTGACTGTTTGCTGTAGCTGAATCAATCTCATATATAGAACATTTAATGAGTAAGTCCTGCATGCTCCAAAATGCTTGTCCAAAATGTAATGTCTATTTTTCTTTAACTTGGACAATCCAGTGTTTAAAGGAACAAATGCAAGCTCAATTTTGAACATAATACTGTAATGTAATGTGGTCACTTATTCAAAGTATTTTTATATGAATACGGTTATGAATTATGAACACTGATTTGTATTCACACTTGTATGTTATATTTGAATAAATGTATGAGTGTATTTAAAATCATAATTGAATAATTGTTTTAAAAACATTTTAAAGCAGATATCCAACAAAGCTGTCTGTTTCATGGCTACTGCCACAATAATAACTTTATGCTTCATAGGTATTATAAATGTATGTTTAGTTGATATTAAAACAATTTTATATCCTTACATGTATTAGTGCCATTTTTAAAATTTGCATAATGATATCTAATAATACAGGTCTACGAAAGGCTATGGCCCCTGTACATTTTATTTTAATGTATGCAGAAGAAGCCGTTCAGCTGGTATTATAAAGGCTTTTATTAATAGGAGGTAAATGTTAAAAATGGATATTTCAAAAATAAAGGTGAAATAATTTTTTTGAATGAGATTGTTGGCAAACTAATCTCTAATTAGTTGAAGGTTAAGTCTTTATTCTTAAATTTAATTTTAGGAAAGACACATGACAACAGTAAGGTTTTTATAGAATTTTGATAGGCAGATAAAATCAAGATTGTGTTCTTACAGCCAAACAAAGTTAGTGCAATGGATAATGATTCTGTGTGACAGCTGTAGAAGACTGGGATCAATGAGATCTTAGACTGATAGAAATGTGCACATTCTTTTCGTGGTTGTGTATGAGATATTTTCTACATACTTTAATTTTACTGCTTGTGTGCTTGTTAGGACATATACTGTAGCAACTTTAAAGCATGTCTTGTAAGAGAAAGCTCCCTTTCCAAAGTTGGATCATATAATAAAATACAAACATCTTCAAAAAATGCTCATCAACATACATTTACTATTTACTGTAAATATCTATGGTGTTTATAAAGTGGTTAACTGTTTGTATTACATGTCCTTCACATAATAACAACATACTAGATGAATTATATTAAAAATGTAATTTCTTGCTTGGTTGATTTCACCTTCCGTTATTTTCCAGTTTCATCATCACCATTTATAGGCTATTTGATTTTTTACTAGTGTACTGTTGTAAATATGTGTTGGGTTACTGTAAAAATTAAATTAGAAAAGGATTTTAAATTAGTTCTTCTAAATTAGAAAACAAACTTGATTAGCTGCGATCTTGAAAAAAGAGGCAGTTCAGTATTTGCCATCATTCTCCATCCTGACTGCACCTAGGTATTTGATGCATATTCCAATGCAAATATAGAATACTTTACAGAAGTAATGAGTTACCTAGACTTCATCTCAGTGAAACGAATACATAGGTGAGTGTCAAGCCCATGACACCAGAGACCAATGAAAATGCTTAAAGCATGTCTCAGTGGTGGGGCACAGAACTGCCTAAGTGATCAAGAAAACTTTGACCATTTTAGTTGCGAAATGTCTGAAAAGAGATATCAATTTTCTTAAACATGAGGTCACAGGACACTTCATTAGAAACTTCATGTAGGGTGATAGTTCATTCAGTGCGCTAATGATGTTACATCCTATACATTATAAATTCAGATCAAGTACGCATGGTATAAATGGTGGCCAACTATCTGCTTTTCCTGTGAAATATATTGAATAGGACAAATGAAATATGTATGATAATGATCTTAGTCCTACACTGAAATTTATGCCAGAGACATTTCAAATTCATTATCAATGAAGTTTCCCTGCTCCTCAATTATACTATATTGGCTTCTCCCAATTTTAATGTGATTTTGTTTCTATTGTTAATGTTATGTCAGCACAAACAATGAGCCCAGCTTCTTTTCACTTCTCATCAGTGGCTGACTTTAGTGTCCTGGCTGCACACTGAGCATTCATCGCATTTGTGGAAGCATACTTGAACATCTCTATCCACTTATATACATTTTGGTAGAATATTATGCTGATACTGAGCAAAGGGAATTAATCAAAACCTATGTCAAAGTTGCATACAGAAACAGCATATCACAACTGTTTAGATGGTATAGTGTAGACCTGTGCCAGTATACAGCTAACCCTAATCAATGATTTTTTACACTTTACACAAATACATTTTAAGTGAGCAGTTTTTGAATTTAAATTAACAAAAATTGAAGCCAAAGCTGACTGATATATTTTTCAAGACCAGAATTATTCAAAATGTCACGCACAAAATGGGGTGCAAATAGTTCTATGGCATTGGGTAACAAAGCAGTGTGCCAGTAGCATCATGTGGTCTGGCTTCTGGAACTGTGCCTCCTGGCACCCTGGAGTATTATCTTGACAATGGGACTCAAAATCGTGGCGTCCACAAATTAAAAAAAAACACCAAAAATGGCATTATGATGAATGAAATTACAAAATTAATAAAATATAATTCATTCTAATGACTTGATTTGAACAAAATAATACTAAACTGTTCCATGACATTCAAAACTTTTAAAAATGAGCAGGGATAAAAAACACTGCAACACTTTGTTCTGTAAGCTTTCGAAGCAATGACTGGATTGCTTCAGCCCGTAGTCACAGTTTCACTGTTTTTGAAATACCCATTTTGAAGCAAAAACAGACACTAATGACATTAGTAACCTCAGGAAAAAATAATAAAAGGATTGATGTAAAAAGGAGCATTGACTTAAAAGACATTATTTTTGAATGTAGATATTATTTAGAAGCAAAACAAATCAGCAAAAACTGGATTTTAGAAATATTTGCTAATGAATTAAACATCAAGTATTGCAATATAACATAGACACAAGTACTCAGACACTTTGCTATGACACTTGAAGTCTGGCTCAGGTGCATCCCATTCTATTGATCATCTTTGAGATGTTTCTACACCATGTTTAGAATCCAGCTTTGTGGTCGATGCAGTTGCTTAGACATGAATAGGTAAAGCACACAGCTGACTGTATATGGTACCATAGTTGACAATGTGTATCAGAGGAAAAACAAATCCAAGAAGTCAAAGGAATTGCTTGCAGAGCTTAGAGACAGTATTTAGTCAAGGCACAGAAATGGAGAAGGCTACAAAAAAAATCCTGCATCACTGAAAGTTCCCAAGAGGACAGGCACTTTTACAGTTCTTAAATGTTAGACATTTAGAACAGCCATGACCCTTTCTAGAGCTGGCCAAATTGATCAATCATGGGAGAAGGGCCATAGTAAGAGAGGTGAAAAGGAACCCAAATGCAGACATGAAAAGCTTATTGTGTTATACTCAAAAAACTCTGGCTGTATCTACTGCCAAAAGTGTGTCAACTAAGTAAATGATCTGAATGCATGTCAATTAGATACTTTTTTTTTTAAATGCATTTCTAAAATTCTGTTTTCCCTTTATCATTCAGGGGTTATAACTGTTGCTTGATGTGGTGGAAAAATTAATTTAAATGATTTTAACATGGCTGCAGCATAAAAAAAACTCTGAAAAAGTGAAGGAGTCAGAATACTTTCTGAATCCACTGGATAGGCTCCTTATTTCAGTAAAATGTTTGTTTAAAATATAAATTTGCTCTGTTTGTCTAAATAAAAAAATCGCACTTTTTTTAAAAAAGAAAAACAGTAGCCTAAACCTCTGTATATTGGCTGCTGTTGATAATAAAGTGATCTGTGCTGACTAAGTTTAGTTAAATTAAAAATGCATTGTTTTAAAATGAAAATACAATTAAAGCATTTGTTAAATTAAAAAAAAACAGACTGCAGCAGCACCTTATACTCCCACAGATGTAACACATATCACCATTTCCAGTACTCTACACTGAAAAAATGGCATGCAAGATTAAAATAAAAAATATGTACATCGGTTGCACATAATAAAATTGTTTTTTATCAAAATAATTTCAATAGGCTTAATGCACTAAATTAATATATTCTGAAACAACATATTTTTATATAAAATGAATGAAACTTTTTCTTTCTCTGTTAAATTAATTATGTTATGTTAAATGAACATGACTCATGTCAACAAAGCATAATATTTTAAGAAATGTTTTTAGGTTGTTAATTATACTTGTTCCAGTATCATTTTATAGTTCATGTTCAAAGTTATTAATAAGAAATAAACAGGGTTGCTTATACTAAAATTAGCTTTATTTGGTAAAAACAATACAAACCAACAAAACATTTCAAAAGCTGAAATGTACAACAGTTGTACAAAAGTTAGAACGTTTGGGTTTCTTTAAGTACCGTCTTTTTCCGAAAATAAGACACTGTCTTACTTTCTTTTTTGGTCCAAAATACGCACTAGGGCTTATTTTCGGGGGAGGACAAAAATAAAAGTATATTTATATATTTTTATTTAATATTTATTTATTTTACACAGAATACAGAAATTAAAATTTATTCAATTACAGTCATGTCATCTTCTTCTGGAACATCGTCATAAATCAAGATTTACACCCCTGGAGTCTTCCACAATTCCCTTTTTGTACTCGACGGAATAGCTCTTTCGTTTTGTACTCATTTTAACTGCGGTTAAAAATTATTCACTTTATAAAAAATAAAATTACGTATGAGGAAATAATCAGACTTACAAGACTGAAATGAACAAACATTGTATCTGCACTGTCGCTCAATGTAGACTGCTGCCTTAACGAACAATTATTTATAGTGTGCGCCAACGACGCGTTCCGTCGCATTCCGCATATGCATGCCCCCCACCACCCCCTCCCCACCTCAATCGACCATACTCTGCGATACGCGCGATGCAGTACAACACAGCAGAGCAGAGCGGACACAATATTTATGTATTCATGCTGCCTTATGTTGTATTTTTAAGATAAATTCCAAGAATTAATTTGAAACGAACTGTAGAGGTAAACAATGAATTTCTCGGAATATTTTATTTCAAACATTTCTCTGAAATACGAGTATTAGGGAAGCTAAACATACTTAATAAATCAACAGCATTTTTTAACGAATTCTTTTTTTCACATTATTTTAACTAGGGCTTATTTTCGGGGGAGGGCTTATATTACAAAAAGTTCCGAAAATCTCGATAGGGCTTATTTTCGGGGGATGTCTTATTTTCAGAAAAAGACGGTACATAAATGTACCTGTACTAAGCGAATAAATCTAGACAACTTAATAGTACTTTTACTGACTTGTGGTAGTATAGTTAGTGAACATAGTTTAATAAAACATTTAAAGAGAATACAAAGAAAAACGGAGTAACGGTAGTCTGTGTGATGAAGTGTTTTAAATGAATATCTGAATATTTTTCGTGTGTGTGTTTTTTTTTTTTTACTTTTATTTCAATAAATTTTTGCTCTTTAACAGGCGACAATAACTCAAACCCACAACCTGTTACTTCTTTGAAAGTCCAAACTCGGCTGACGATAAATCCGCTTGGTGCGTATTAATTCCTGGTGAGGACTAAATATAACTACCTGTATTTTGACTTCTACCTAAATAACTGAATGTAGTATATTGCACATCCCACAAGATTCAATGAGTTAAATAGGATCAAGTTATGTTCAAAAGTGGAACATAAACAATACATGTAATTTAAAATAAAAACATTTTTATAAATGTAACAACCTGCCATTTCCTTTTTTTTAAGTGAGAGGTCAGCATATCTTTTATCTATACATATTAATAAAAGGCAAAGCCCTCACTGACTCACTGACTGACTGACTGACTGACTGACTCATCACTAATTCTCGAACTTCCCGTGTAGGTGGAAGGCTGAAATTTGGCAGGCTCATTCCTTACAGCTTACTTACAAAAGTTAGGCAGGTTTCATTTCGAAATTCTACGCGTAATGGTCATAACTGGAACATGTTTTTTGTCCATATACTCTAATGGAGGAGGCGGAGTCACGTATCGCGTCATCACACCTCCTACGTAATCACGTGAACTAAAAACAAGGAAGAGATTTACAGCACGAGTCAAACGCGGGAACGAAGGTAAATGACGTTGTTCACTGTCTTTTAATACTGTGTAAGCATACATATTAACACATGTGCAATTAAACGTGTGCATTTACGGGGTGATTTCTCAGGCTTAAAACCTCGCCTTTTACTAAAAAGGTAAATGCAAAACTATTTTCAATCATTCTATGATCTGCTTCTCACAACTGAAGGCACCGTGGCTGATGTTACGTCACTTACTGGCCAACTATAAGCGTTACCTGGTAGGTAACCAGCCACACACTTCACTCCCTTACGGGAATCGAACCTCTGAGGTTTTCTTTTGTTCTTAATTAAAATTTAAAAGCAATACTTCACCGCTGCTAAGCCCCTCTAGCGCTGACGTCCGAGGTTCGATTACCGTAAGCAAGTGCAGTGAGTGTGTACGCCTGATGAGCCAAGAATAAGGGGGAAAGACGTGTCGCGTACTCTTTGCATTATTTGACAGTAAACTATTTTCAACCATTCTATGATCTGCTTCTCACAACTGAAGACACCGTGGCTGATGTTACCTCTCTTGCTGGCCAACCATAAGCGTTACCTGGTAGGTAACCAGCCACTCACTTCACTCCCTTACTGGAATCGAACCTCGGACGTCAGCGCTACAGGCAAAGCCCCTAAAATTGCGCCACGGCGTGTGGTTCATTTATTTGACAACATGTAGATCAGGGTAATTACATTCCGCGCCACGACGTGTGGTTCGTTTATTTGACAACATGTGGATCGGGGTAATTACATTCACGGCATTCGTAGTCTGATTCACAATCTGATTGTATGGGTGGTTACCTACCAGGTAACGCTTATAGTTGGCCACCAAGTCAGGTCGAAGTGATCACTCGAGTGAAGGCAGCTTCACAAAAAAACAGATCCTTAACAAACTGTTATTAGTATATTTTCCCTCAATTTAAAAAGGTTTTGTTTTCTTCTTAATAAAAATTTAAAAGCGGTACTTCGCCGGTGCGAAGCGCATGGATTTGACCGACTGACACATACAGACATATTCATAAGTGCAGGTACTTCGGAAAGAAAGCACCGCGTAAACCTAAAGTTTAAATTAAGTTCATAGACCTACAAAAGGTTGCCATTCATTTGAGGCAAGATTGCTTTTCTTCTGTACAACTATACGTTGCATTCTCAAGAGTGTGCTTGCACGGCTTCGGATATAGATATATATATATATATATATATATATATGTATGTATGTCTATATATAAATATGTAAGCTTATAAGTACTGCCTTACTTCTCTTTAAGAAAGGAAGATGTAATGATACTTGATTTAAACGATTCCATGTCTTGGTGGGTTTGCGTAGCTTATTGTCAATATCTTTACACCTTTTTTTAAGACTTATTGACTGAAACGGGCTTTCACGAAAAAAGTTAGGGCTTTGCTACAGGATACACCCTCCACAAGTTAAGCAAGTAAAAATAAAATATATATTTCTGTTTTATTTAAACCTTTTAAGTTCGTATGCATAGCCCCATTTGGCTGTTTAATTTTTTTTTTCTTTCTTCAGTAATATTTAATCTCCTTAAAGATAAAGAACATATCCATTTTACTTTTTTTGTATCTCTTTAGTAATATTTTAGTGTAAAAGGATAACCAGTATTTAAAACTTTTATGTTACTTTATAAATTTATTTTACACAATGTTGAAAAATTAATAAGAAAGCTACACATTTTGGCAGCTGCTGCTTTAATTTTCAATGAAATGAAAAAAGCTCTTCAAGAGAAAACGTCAATGAAGAAGAAACAGTTTGCACTATCTAAAAATGAGAAACCCTCATTTATAAAAGTTTGCTGCAGATGACTTAACTGAAAATAAATGAATAATTCCTATGTGTACAATACATATTTATCTATTTTACTTATGCCTTTATTCCAGCAACTTGCAACATCTGAGGTACAATTTGTTACATTACTTTTGTTTTTTGCAGCACAGGCAGGTGAAGTGACTTCCTCAGGGTCACACAGTGGTGTCAGTACCAGGATTTGAACTGACAAGCTCTGGGTTTACTGAAATATTACTGAAGAATGAAAAAAAACAAAAACGGGCAAATAGGGCTATGCATACAGATGTCCATCCATCCATTATCCAACCTGCTATATCCTAAATACAGGAGCCAATAAGTAGATATGTATATATACAGTATATATATATGTATGGTTGAAATAGTTTACTGTCAAATAAATGCAAAGAGTACGCGACACGTGTTTCGCCCTCATTCTGGGCTCATCAGGCGTACAAACTCCACTGCACTCCTGACGTCCGAGGTTTGATTCCCGAGAGGGAGTGCAGTGGAGTTTGTACGCCTGATGAGCCCAGAATGAGGGCGAAACACGTGTCGCGTACTCTTTGCATTTATTTGACAGTAAACTATTTCAACCATTCTATGATCTGCTCCTCACAAACTGAGGGCACCGTGGCGGATGTTAGCAGATTGCTGGCCAACCACAAGCGTTACCTGGTAGGTAACCACCCATACAATCAGATTGTGACACAGACTTCGAATGCCGTGAAATATATATATATATATATATATATATATATATATATATATATATATATATATATATATATATGTGAATGTATGTATGTATATATGTATGTCTATATTTATATCTATATATATATATATATATATGTAGATATGTAAATTTGTATATGTATATATATATGTATATGTGGATGTGTATATGTATATATATGTATATGTAGATATGTGTATATGTAGATATGTATATATATGTATATATGTTTATGTATATATATAGTTACATAACCTCTTTAACACACTACTTCTCCGCTGCGAAACGCGGGTATTTTGCTATATGTAGATATCTGTATATGTAGATATGTATATATATGTATATATGTATATGTATATATATATATGTTTACATAACCTCTTTAACACACTACTTCTCCGCTGCGAAGCGCGGGTATTTTGCTATATATATATATATATATATATATATATATATATATATATATATGACAGCAACACTCATAACAATAACACAATTACATATATATATATGTAGATGTGTATATATATATATGTAGATGTGTATATATGTAAATATTTATGTATATATATGTGTCTGTGTGTGTATATATATATATATATATATATATATGTATATATATATATATATATATATATGTATATATATATATATATATATATATATATGTATATATATATATATATATATATATGTATATATATATATATATGTATATATATATATGTGTGTGTATGTGTGTATATATATGTTGATATGTGTATATATATATATAAATGTATATATATGTGGATGTGTATATGTATATATATATGTAGATATGTATATATATGTATATGTATATATATGTTTATGTGTGTGTGTGTGTGTGTATATTATATATATAAAAGACAGCAACACTCATAACAATGACAACACAATTACATTGACAATCATGTTACGTTATTTTTAAAATGTTTCCTTTTTTTTTTCATAACCTCTTTAACACACTACTTCTCCGCTGCGAAGTGCGGGTATTTTGCTAGTATATAATATATGTGTATATGTGACAGCAACACTCATAACAATGACAACACAATTACATTGACAATCATGTTACGTTATTTTTAAAATGTTTCCTTTACTTTTTCATAACCTCTTTAACACACTACTTCTCCGCTGCGAAGCGCGGGAATTTTGCTAGTAGTGAATAAAATGCTTACCAGAGGCTGTTATTTCTGAAGCATTAAAGGAAGTACAGAATGTCACAGAAAGTAATAATTATTTTCTTCAGATTCATATCTGAAAATGTTTTTACCTTGTACATCACAGTTACTCATGGTGAGCTCTCTGCCAAAGACAGGATGCAGCCTGAGATAATGATGAACAGTACTTTAAAAATAATTTGTTGCCACCTTTCCCTATGCAATACCCTTCTCAGACAATACTGTCACATGCTGCTTCACAATGAAAATAAGATCAAATATAAGCTGATTAGATACACAGTAGTTACACACATCATTTGATTTCTCTAATTTTAAAAGGAAATATAGAAAAATATCTTGAGCTATTTTTTTTCTAAAATGAACCATAGATTAAAACATCTCTTACGAAATAAACATTATTACATTAAACATTAATTCAATAAAAAATAAAAATTTCAGAATATAAGTGACATTTATTCCAAGTATTGCATATGAAATAATAATCTTTACAAGACAGCTTTCTCAGTTATTCTTTACAAACCAGGACAATGAAAAGCATACTTGAAATGACGGATAACTGTCTAAGAAGCATGTGTACATGTGAAATGGATTAGATGGGCAGATGCCCATCATATGTGTAATTTGTGTTCTAGGTAAGCCAACAGTTTTAATACTTTAGTGTTGTGATCACCTCTTCTGGACATTTCTCTAAATTTAGTCATGAACATGGGCAATTTAGTTTGATGGCTACACATGATTGTTTCAGTATAGAAAGTTTTCTAGCTAATTGGATTTAAATGTTTCATTGTTAGCTCTTGATAAAGCATTACATCTAAGCATTAATTTTACATGGTGTTTTATCATTTTCTTGAATATTGTCTTGTCTTGTCAAATGTTAAGAAAGAAAACACCACTTTTACTAAGCAGTCAGCTCAGTTATAAATGTTGTGCTATTAAATAGTTGTTCTTCATTTACTGCATAGCATACATGCTACAATGTTCACTTAATTAAATTTGTTTAAAACTTGGTTTAAAGATGGTAAACATTACGTAGCCTTTATATACAGTATAATACCGTATTGTGTAACCAATTTATTCGTATCCTCATTTATTTTAATTTTCAGGCTAATTGTCTTCTAAGTTTATAAAATTTGAATAAAATGTACAAGTTTATGTAATTTATTTACATCTTCTATTTGTCTAAATGCTTTAATCATTTGCTGTTGCCATTTGAATAGATGTTCAGCAGATTGGTAAACTGAGTCTTTGTATAGCTAGGGATATTACAATAAACTCTCGTTTAATTTTCAATAGTGACCTTTTTTCAGTATTTAACCTGAAGAATTATCTTGAAGATGAAGCTATTGATGCCTTTAATTCAAGAATGTACTTTGCTACTCTGTACATTTCCTAATGTCATTATCAGTTTTTATAACATAGAGCTTATATTGTAAATAATGCTCAGAATTAATCTGTGGTATTGCAGTATTATCTGAACATAACCTTAGACACATTATAAAAGCCATTTAACAAGTCTAAAACTCTGTTTTGTTATGATTTTGTCTATTAATTTAGTGACCTGTTAAAAGGGATATCTTACCCTTTTAAATCATCAATCATCGATCTTTTTGTTATTCATTTATATGCTTTTTATATCAATTTTGCTTTTTCTGGTAATGATTCACCTAAGAGACATATTATTATATCAGGTTAATATAAGAATTTTTGTAGCATGTGGTGCATTGCTCTAAATAAAGTCTAACAGGCTAGAAAACACATTCTGTTCTAGGAATTAAACATTTATGTTCAAAAGGAAACAGTGTTTGGTGAATTAAGTAATGAAAGTAATGACACTGTAAATCCACCAGTTGCATTTAGCAAATCATGAAACATGCAGTTAAGTACACTTTTTAATGGAAAGTGAATTTATTACAAGAAACAGAAAAAACAAAGGCAGAGTACCCTGCAGATATAATGGTTAAGTTTAATATATGACTGGACCTGATACAATGACAATTTATCTGTTATTTGCTGTTATCTCTGCTTGATTTTTGAGATTGAAATTTTAACTATTTGCTGATGTTCATGATGTTTAGAACTATTTAGTCAGAGATTGAGAGAGAAAATTCAGATAAATCAATGCTACCTATATATCTGAGTAGTTGTACAACTTTGACTTCTCGGCTCAACTAAATATAAAGTATAAACAATATAAACTATTTAATAGCACAACCTGTAGTTTTTGTAAAAAATAAAAATCAAACTAAACACATTATGTGTGTTTCACATACCTCCAAATACAAATAGACCACTAAAATGCCATTTATTACAGAATTTAAAAATAAATTACTCAGTCTCCATAAACCCAGATCTTAGCCCTGTGGAGGAAGCTGAAGTGATGACTGAAGCCTGCAATGTAGCAAAAGAAAAATTCCTTACATTCAACATTAAAATGATCTAAATAGATGGCGAAAAAGAATTTGGAACATCTGAGAATAATAATTTGTAATTGTTGTGAAAACTGTTTGACAAAACAGAAATCTTATAAACAAATAGGGGTGAACACTAAGAGAAACACTATTACCTTCAATAAACAGCAAGGTACAATCGAAAAAAAAGTTTCTCTTTAAACTGGTGTACACATTCATTAATAAAATTTAAAATTGTATTCTTTTAAGTTATTTTTAGATGAACCACCCATTCTTACAAATCTTAAATCTTAAATACAAAAAATAAAAATAGTCTTTGTAAGAATCAACTTTTATTTTTCAACTCCCATAACAGATGGTGGAGATGTCGTAAGATTATGAAAAGAAATAAAACTACACTATAAGTGATATACTGTAATTATAATTTATTACTGTGTACCACTTGACCTTGAAATAGACTGGTGCCCTGACCAGGGCTAGTTTTCAAGCTGCTGGGATAGGCTTTGACTCTTAGTGAAGATGAATTACATTAAATAGGTTTGAGAACTCTTACTAAAAACATTGTTTTTTAAAATGCATTTTTTAAAGTGAAACAATTTAAGGCATTTAAATTAAATCGAGGAATAATTCTCTATATTTAAATGCAAATGAATTAGTTGATTTGCTTTCATTTATTAAAAAATGGTGGCATTGAAAATTTATATGCAAATAAACTCAAATTATCACCTTTTGTGCTGAATTTTTTTTTTATTTTTGAATAGTAATGAACGAAGCAAATAATAAAGCAACACTGCATCTAAGAAAGGTGAAAATATGAACTAGTGGTTTCTGAAGGCATTTAGAGAAACCTTTTCTTTCAACTTTTTAATTTAATGAAATTTAACAGCCTGCAGAAATTGTTTTGGATGACATAGTTGTGTAATGTTTAGTCTGTGTTTGGCAGCTTTCCCATAGTACTCAGGTCTATTCCCAGAACCCAAAGATATGTTAAAAAAGATTATTGGGACCTCTGTACTGGCCTGGTGAGGGTGTGCATGTATTCAGAACAACTCTTACTAAATCAATTTAGAATTAACAATTAGCCTGATATGTGAATCTTTGATATGTGTGAGGAAAAACTAAGAACCTGGATATAAACCCATGCAAGCACAGGGAGAATGTGCAAACTCCAAACAGACAATTCAGTCATGATTTGAATTCAAGAAGCTGCAGCTGTAAGGTGACAATACTAATGTCAAAAACATGAGGATTAAGTTACCTTTTTTTTGCAAAACCTTTAATTAAAAGTAGATAAAAATGAAATTAAAAATTCACAGACTGTAGCATTAAATTTTAAATCACAATTCTCCTTTGAAATCAGAGTTGAGAAGCAATTTGCTCTGTTAGATTTTGATCACTCTGTGTGTTATAAGATATGACTTGCATACTTATTGTTGTGAATAGCTTTAGTTTATTTCACTATCAGGTAATTATGAGTTTTGTTAATCAAACAGTTAAACATCTTATTCCTTGTGACTTTATGGCATTAATATGTCTTTCTGCAATCAATAATGTTAGTATACAGTAGACTAGATTAAGTAGGTATGAGAATGTTATGTTTTGTTATTATGTTGTCTTCTATAGCAATACAACTTTCATTCATATTAAAAATGTATGTGTCCATGTGACTGTAGTAGACATATTGAACAGTAAATGAAAAGGCCAGCATCACAGGTTAGGTGTTTTTAGAATATAAAAAAGTAATTTTGTAATGAACTTTGTGTTTCAGTTGTTAGTAATTCCTTGGAAGTTGCTTCCTTTGCATCAGCTGTAATACACTATAACATGGTGTCACATACCAGTGTATTTTGGTTTCTGATATATTTTTATCTAATACAAAGTGTCAAGGAAAAATGATACATTTTAGAAACATATTTGCATTCAGTTCATGAGCACTCTAATTACTATTTACTTATCTTTTGTCTACTTGCTTTGTTCTTTGATGTTATGCAGACGTTTACAGCAGACATATTTTCATTACATATTTACTGGATATATACCTTTTAATGCTTTGAACTTCTCACATTCTTTATTGTTAATGTACTAGGATCAGAACTGATGCCCAAAGCCCTTTCCACCAGAATAGTTGGTGGAATCTGGTGGTTTTTTACATTAATAATCATATCATCATATACTGCTAACCTGGCTGCCTTCCTTACTGTTGAAAGAATGGAGTCACCAATTGATTCTGCTGATGACTTGGCAAAACAAACAAAAATTGAATATGGAGCTGTGAGAGATGGATCAACCATGACATTTTTTAAGGTAAATATTATATTACAAGTATTTACTTTCTTTATGTAAAATTGTATACTTTTATCACTGGGTGTGGCTGGGGCATGTGTGTGTATTCACCCTGTAATGGACTGGCGCCCTGTCTAGGGTTTGTTACTGGCTTGGGCCCAAAGCTAGCTAGGATAGGCTCTAGCCACCCAGGACCCTGTTTAGGGCTAAGCAGTTTAGAAAATGAAATAAAATTACTGTTGAATTACTATGAATACATTTATTCATCTCCAATACAGAAAAAATACATCTATTCCAACAATTCAAGTGAATTCTATTGTTGTAATGCCTCTTATTTCTGTTAATAAACACTTTATATTCCTTATTGTAGGTGTTGTAACTACTGGATGTTAAAATGCAGACTTGTTCATTTTATTTAGTAATTAGTGTTTCAAAACTTTATTGAGATCATTTAAATTTTATACAAATTGGATTTATGCTTTTAAATTGTTGGAATCCTAGTAGTGGGCACTTTGTAATTTCACAGTAGCTCCTAGTGATGAAATGATACAATGTGCATTGCAATTATATAGTTCATGGTAGTGTGGGTGTTGAGGCACAGTGCAATTTAAAAAAAAAAAAAAAGATTAATAAATATATATAAATTTTGTGCAATGTATTTTCAATAACTAAGTAAACCACTCTCCTTTTAACACTTCAAAAAACAAACAAGAACAACTGAGTTAACATTTCTCATAAGCCAGTAGCATATTAATACCAGTAAATGATGGTAACTAAAATAAGCAAGTTAACATGTAAAAGGTGAATTCTTCTTAATACAGATATCAATTTATATTAGCTTACACTTACTGAAGCTGGGAACATTGTAAACTGAACAGTGAATATTTTCTTCAAGAAAATTAGCATGTCCACATTTTCAGAGAGCATTTTCAGAGAGAGTTAACAAAGACGTTTTAAACACCAATTATGTAGATCTCAATACATTTTATTTAACTGTTATGAATCGCAAACATTTTTTGCCCACAACATTTTTAGCAAACCTCAAAATAAACGGGCATTGATACAAACCAAATGCCAATAGTGCTAATAGAAAAGAGAGAATAGAATTTATGGCAAGACAAATTTTGATTACAGAAATGTAAAAATTCATCTATAGAAATCTCAATATATCTTGCAATGGTACACCTCAAATGCAATTCACAAAATTGTTTAAAAAATGCTTTTTTTAAGATATCTGAAATTAATTTTGCCAAATATTTATTTGGCTTGTCATAATTTTATTTTATGATATCTAGAAATGTATTTTAAAAATAAAAAATTCCAGATATTTTCATATTGACTACATAATACATTTTAGATATCTCATCTTTCAGCTGCTTTCATAATGAAACTAACAACAGGTGCACTAGAGTGACGACGACCCCCAAAACAGGAATGGTTTAACAGGTGGAGGCCACTGACATTTTTCCCTCCTCATCTTTTCTGACTGTTTTTTTCACTAGTTTTGCATTTCGCTATGGTCAATGTCACTATTGGTAGCATGAGGCGATACCTGGACCCTACAGAGGTTGCACAGGCAGTCCAAGTTCTCCTCAATGGCATATCAATACATGCCATTGTCAGTGCCATGCAAGGGCATGTATTGGTTTTAAAAAGGTCAGATGTGGACCATTATGTTCAAATGTGTGAATACTGTTTCTATACTACTGGATAATACTGCAAGCCAAGTTGTACTTGTTTTATTTGTTTTCAATACAGTGTAATGTACCTGGGTACTGTGTAATAGTGTGACGACATGTTGACTTTAATCTCGACGCTTATGACGAGAATAAAGTCGACATGCTGATTTTATTCTCAACATTTCTACTTTATTCTCGCCATTTATGTCAAGATTAAAGTCGACATGTTGACTTTATTCTCGTACTTTGTCATTAAAGTAGAACATCGTAAACTAAACTTCATCATAAAATGAATATTTAATTTACTGGATTTTCTCAAACCCCGTCATAAGTTATATAGCACATTAAATGCTTTGTGTTAAGTGCTCCCCGAGCTTCTTAAACTGACTTCCTCTTGCACTAAGAGGAGGCCCCGGCAGCGATCGCCGCACAGAATACATTCACTTCATGATATTCCTGCTCTCTGAACATTTAGAATGCTAAGATAAATGCTTGATATAATTTTCATGGTGAAATGCATTAAAGCACGTGGGGGCACCGCGGCGTGGAGGTTGCACTGCTGCCTTGCAGCAAGGGTGTCTCGGTTGTACCCTGACTTGCATTTGCATGTTTTTCTGGTGGGTTTACTTCAGTTTCCTTTCAAAGTCATGTAGAATGTGGGGTTTTATTATGCTATATTGACCCTGCTAATGTATGTTTTGCTCGTATTCACCCTGCGATGTGCTGGGGACTCATTCAGGGATGGGCGCCACCCTGAATGGATGGTATAATTAAACATGTATAACGAAGATATTTTTAAAATTCTGAACACTCCGTGGGCTAAGTTTATAACTAGTTTTAATTTCACAAAGACGTTTATCGTGTGGTGATTGGTTATGTGGAGAAAGAAAAATGAAAGATAGGAATTGGGGTTTTGGTACGTCAGATAGAGACAGCACGCGTGGAATAAAGAAAGCCTGCTCAGAAGAACATCCATTGAATTCTGTGTTAGTGTTTCCGACCACCAGATCACAAACCAAACATTTACACAATATTTAAGTTAAACCTGTGCGATACCCATTCATACATCCAGTTCTTTGGAGCCTCGTCACACCTGCCATAAAGTTCTCTACACTGAACATACACCTGGGGACCCCTTACTGCGAGGGAGCAGCACTACTGCCTCACTACCGTGCTTGTTTAATACCTGCTTTAATGCATTTCATCATGAAAATGATATCAAGTATTTATCTTAGCATTCTAAATTTTCAGAGAGCAGGAATATCATGAAGTGAATGGATTCTGTGCGGTGATCACTGTCTCCTCTTAGTGCGGGAGAAGTCAGTTTAAGAAGCGTAGTAATTAACAACTGGGTCGGGGAACACTTAACACAAAGCATTTAATGTGCTACATTAACTTATGACGGGGTTTGGGAAAATCTAGTAAATTAAACAATGATTTTAGGATGAAGTTTAGTTTACGACATTCTACTTTAATTATAAAGTAAACTATGAGAATAAAGTGGAAATGTCGACTTTAATCTCGACATAAACGGCGAGAATAAAGTGGAAATGTCGACTTTATTCTCGACATATAGTTTGATTTTTTCTTCCTCGTGTCCATATTTTTTTTCTTCACCGTGGCCCTAATACGATTCTGTAGGGCTATACCACACATAGCATTATAAATGCAAGTTTTAGTTTTATTATTTATGCATATAGCTTAGCTTGAAGCAAGGTCCATATTAATGCAGTTTGCCTAAATGATGGTTCAGTTGGTAAAGATGTCATCACCAAGATTGCACTTTTTATTTTATTTTATTTTAATTTGGTGAATACTGTGTAATGCACCTGGGCTTGAAGCCTTGAAGTAATAGTGCAACTATCAGTAATAATACTATTATTTATTTTATTGTTATTATTTATTAGTTTAAATATTATGCAGTTTAATGATGGTAAAGTTGTTTAAAAAGTCACTTTAATGTGTCAGTGGACAGAGATGGTTAACATTAACAGAAAGTGTAGTTGTTTTACAAAAAATATTTACTATTTATTCCTTTTCTAAGACATGTTCAGTGCAATACAACTTTTGACAAGCACTTCTGGATATTTTACTAAGTCTAAATGCCTCTTTGGATGGTTGAAAATATGTTGTCAAAATTATAGTTTAAGTTTTTGCAAAATTTGTTCAATAAAAAGGTTCTATATTTTGACTGCATCTGTCATGCAGTGTGATTCCTTGTCTTCATTAGTGCCACCCCCTTGAAAACTATCACTTTATGGGGCCATGCAAACCTGTATTAATACTTGTGTGCACATTAAAGTGTTTTTTTGTACAATGTACAATGCACTTGACAGTGGAAAAGGTTATTCTTAGCCAGTAACTGCAGTGGAAAATGTGGTTAACATCCACTCAGGCATGGGAAAAAAATACAGTTGAATACCGTGAAACCTGGATAATTTAGAAAAATACAGTGATATAGAATTTTGGTCATACCGCCCACCCCTAGTCAGAAAGTATGTGTAAAACTAAAGTTAACCACTGCTTCAATAACCTCAGTATGCATGTGAATAGCACCACCCAACACTTGTTAAATACTACTTCCATAGTAGTATGGAAGGTGACTGCAATTGGTGTAAAATATCTAGTCCAACACAGAAGAAAGAGATGTTAGTACTGAGGTTCTCAATGGGTAACTATTTTCTGTGTTTGCATTCCTTTCTGTAGTCTTTGACATACAACACAATGAATAGTACCACTGATTTTCCATCAGTAATCCACAGACTGGATGTTCATAAATTATTCTCTGTGAAGTGACATCCCTAATGCATGACCTGCTCATTATAATGTTGGATGAGCAGGATCATGATATGACTACTTCTGGGGAGAATAAGTAGGTTAGCTTCATTTCTTCCAATGTTTGTTTGGGATTTCATTTGCCAACTCTGAATAAGTCAGAATTATCAATTTAAAGATTCAGTATAAAAAGTAGACTTCATATAGGGATAATGGTCCCCTTCTTAATACATTGTTGTTCCTCAGCAAAGGATGAATGTTGCTGACTACAGATGACAATACTCCTCACATTTCCTAGATTTTAATTAAACAAAATGTATTACACATTTGCCAGCCCTTCCCATCACTGTTCTTCTTGTTCAGTTTAAACGAATTGGCATCTTAAGAGTTGTATCTTTGGGTTACACAGGTTGGCATACACTCTTTGACTTTTGTCAGGCTGATCATTGGGTTAAACAGAAATAAGACTAATTTGTAAAAATGATTTCCTAATAGAACCATATCCTCAGACCTCTATGCAAATAGAGGTGGCTTCTGTAGGGTGTACTGTTTTACCTCCTCCCCTCCAAGCTACCCAGAGGGGCTGGTGTTTTTAAATTTAAACCAAGGTGTTACACCATCATGAAGAGCAGAAAAATGCCTGTCACTGTCACATTCAGAACACCGGATGACTAACATACAGTTCTTAACTTGGTGACTGACAGAAGAACTGCAGAAACATATGCAGTAAGGACGTTTTTTTCTTTCTTCCAGTGTTTTCTCCATGAAACCTCTACAATTATGTCTTGTTGTGGATGAGACAGTGTTTACTGAGTCTAGGTCTGTGTCTACGTCCAGGCCTGGGCCTGGAGGGATTCCCACTTTATCTACCTCTCTTTCCTAGGCTAAGGGGTGAGAGATGTGTACGGAATGGTAACCTTAGGGCCTTTAAGGTTCATCCTGAAGTTCTAAATATCTGGTGCGAGGACCTGGGGCCTCATGTATAAACGGTGCGTATGCAACATTTCCTTGCTCAAATCGCGATGTATAAAAACTTGGCGTAAAGCCACGCACATTTCCACAGTACCTCATACCCTGGCGTACGCAATTTCTCCACTCGGTTTTGCAGACAGGCGGCACCCAGCGTCAAAGCAGTGCTATTGTTCCTGTGTGGTCACCCTTTCTTTCTTAGTCCCACATTCCTGACGCGGCTTTATAAATACACTGAAATTAACTGCATATTGTTTATTAGTGTAATGCATCTGATTGTAATTAACCTGTAGCAATATAATGGTCCAGGGAATAGCCATAGTATTACAAATATCATAACTGCTTTAGCGTTGTTACGCTCACTGCATCTTCGTCTTCTTTCAACTGCTCCCGTTAAGGGTTGCCACAGTGGATCATCTTTTTCCATATTACTCTCACTGCACCACTCGGAGTATTTATATCACTGTATCTGAGTGGGGAATCACAGCAGCAGCTGATCGGAAAGAGAATTATCGGTATACAGTTTCAAGCACACACTACCTCAACCACGGCAAAACGCGTCAAGCCATTCCTGTACAGACCTCGCGTTTCAGAAACAGTTTCATCTCAAGAACTATAAACGCACTCAAATCAGTCCATCAAGTGCTCCTTGTAGAACTGTTTGTACTTATAAGTACAATTACCTCACTGTAAACTTGCACTACAGTTATAATATTGCACAACCTGCGCCACTTTATAAAGCGCATATGATGACTATATCATTTTTAAGATGAAATGCAGCAAAATATGTTGCTTATAGTATACAGATAAAGCTTTAACTTTATTTAAATAATCTGTATTGTTAATAATTAAACGTGTGAGGACACAGTGCCGCAGCGCTAGCTAGTTCACGGATAGCTCCTGCCTTGCGCTGTATTATTGCTGGTGCTGACGCGACATTGGAAGGATAGACGGACAGAATAATTAAACATGTACTACGAAGATATTTCAATGTTCCTTAAAAGTTTTGAAGAATCGCCGTTCTAAGCTTACAGATGGCTTAAAGTCTATTACAGAGCTGATTGTGTGGCGATTGGGTTTTTGGAGAAAGAAAAGTAAGGACAGGAATTGGAGGTTAGTACATTTGAAAGAGACAGTACTTCTGTAATAAATTATTTCATCGAAGGTCGCACATGGCGCAGCAAGCCTCTTGCGTGAGATATGAACAATCACTGCGCCGCCGTGTTCCCATGTTTAATAACATGCTTTCATTCCTATCATCATGAAAAAGATATCACGTATACATCTCAGTATTTTAATTATTCAGAGCTGTAATATCGCGAATGCAATGGATTCTGTGTCCTGTCGGAGAAAGAGAAAGAACGGAAGCACGTAGTGATTCACACTCATAGAGCACATAGAAGATCAAATACAGAACAAAGCATTTAACGTGCTACTTGAGAAACTAGTAAAATAAACGATTTTAAGATGAAGTTTATGATGTTGTACTTTAATGACAAAATAAACTACGTGATTAAAGTGGAAATTTTGAGATTAAAGTTGACATTTCATGCTTTTTTTCCCACTGTGTGCCTATTTTTTTTTCTCTCTACCCTAATAAGCTTTCATATGACACTCAGACCGTGGGCTACAACTCGCCTTTTCACGCCGACTTTAATATGTGACTTCGTTTTTATTTCGGGCACTGTGCGACTTTGTGAACTTGAGCTTTCAAGTTTCTCCGACACTATGTCACTTGATCAATTTCCTTTTGTTGATTATACCACTGTTTAAACCAACAAATAGTACGTTTTTCCTTTGCCTCCACTTGGTATTCGCTGAAATTCTTATATTTTCCCCCGTGCTTTTCCCATTGTCTTTTCACAGAAGACTATTTATATCGATTTGCATATTCAAAGAGGCGTAATTCTGGGAGGAGTTGGGGCGGGACAGAAGGCGCGTACACGTGCGTTATTTTTCATGCTGATCGGGATTTATGTAGTGGAAGAACGTGAAAGTTTGCTTGTGCACAGATTCCTGCATCTGGATTTTTCTGTGCGTATGCACATTCCCGCTTTTGTGCTTACGCCATGTTATAGTGTGAGTTCTACACACACCGTTATACATGAGGCCCCAGGTGTTGATACTTTGATGGTTTTAGTCACCTTTTCCGGGCCATTGTCTCACAGATCTGTATGTAACATCCCTAACCTTGATTAGCCCTTCAGAGAAAGTCCTAAGTTAATACCATACACCTGAGACCAAAAAAAGATATGAATCTTGACCAAATCAATATTAAGAGTTTAGTTTATTGATTAAAACACAGAAATAAAATACAAATATAAACAGTTAAACACAAAATATTTGTAAGAATAAAAAAATAATATTCTTGCCACAGTTGGCAACAATGACACATATTCAGACCTTCCTCTCTATCTTCAAGATGATCAGTAAATCTTTTCAAGAAAATAGAAAAATTGCATAGTGAAAATCTTTATGAAGAACTACAAAAAACTTGCAATTCAAAAGCTGAAATATTGAAGCAGATTTTCAAAAAAAATGCTGTTCTCATTGTCCATTGCTTATTCTTCAGATTTTTCAAACTGATAACCGCATTTTCATAAATATGAGAATAATCTAGATGAGAACAGGCTATTCACCCCAAAAAGCTCACCAGTTCTATCCACTAAATTATTCCAAAATAACATCAAATCTAATTTTGAAGATCAGTAAAGTCCTACTGTCTGCAACATTACTTGGTAACTTATTCCATTTGTCAATGTTTCTCTGCATGAAGAAAAACTTCCTAATGTTTAAATTCACCCTTATAAAGGTTGCAACTGTGTCCCCGTGTTTTTGTTGGACTCATTTTGAAGTAACAGTCTCAATCCACTGTACTAATTCCCTTCATGATAACAACAACAACAATTTAATTTATTGCTTGTATAGCCCAACACCACACAAGGACTTCAAAGCTGCAATGGACTTTAAACGGGACCTTTTTTTGACTATTTTTGACTGTTTCTTGACTCCCTAAAAAGACAAAAAAAATCTCCTAAACAAATTTTCTGTAGGGAAAAAAATGAAGAAATCTTGGAAAAGGCAATTCAGAGAGAGAGAGAGAGACCACTCTCCATGTAGGTTGAGCGTGCAATGGGTGTCAAAAATGGGGTAAATACAATACACAAGACAGAACTCAAGTAATCCTTTTCACAGAGCTAGATGGCCAATCTATCATTTCCACCTCAGAAATACAATACAATAGTACAAACTACAGAGCAAAATACAAGAATAGATTATATCACTCATCTAAATACAGAACTATCATATATGAGGATACAGAGTCCTGGAAACCTCGACCAACAAGCCACCTCTGCCCAACTAGCCATCCTACAGCTGATTCAGTGCTGGGCTGGCCAGTATGATGAAACTACCATTCTACCCAATGATTCCAGTACTCCTTTACCAGAGGTGACTTTCCCATGTCAGTACAGCAGTGGCACCAAGTACCACATGTGCCAAGAAGAGAAACAGAGTAGTCGAGTGTTAGTAACAAATTATAAATATCACATTACTTATGTTTTAGTACTAATGTCTTAACAACAGAGATGCAGTATGCACAGTTAATCAGCAGCTCTAGTCAGAGTATGTGAAACTGAAATAATGAGTCTTCAGCCTGGATTTAAAAGCTGAGACTGAAGGGGTACTTCTTATAGTAGTAGGCAGACCATTACAGAGCCTTGGGGTCCCTGTAACTAAAAACTTGACCTCCCACTGTTATTTTTAATAATCCTTGGAATAATAAACAGACCAGTATCTTGAGATCTTAATATGTGCTGTTTGCAAGTGATGATAAGTTCAGATAAGCCAGCCCTTGGCCATTTAAGACTTTATATGTTTAAAGTAGGATTTTGAAATAAGCCCTAAATTTAACTAGGATCCAGTTTAAGGATTTAAAAACTGGAGTTATGTGTTTGTATTTTCATGTTCTTGTAATAACTCTTGCAGCAGCACTTTGAATTAATTGAAAGCTGTATAAAAACAATTTGAACATCCAGTGAATACTACATTGCAATAGTCAATCCTGCTAGAAATAAATGCATGAATTAATTTCTCAGTATCCCGCATATTTAGAAAATACCTTAATTTTCCGACATTTTTAAGATGGAAGAAACATTGTGGACAGCTTTGGAATTTGCACTTTAAATGACATGCTAGAGTCAAACATAACACAGTTTATGGGCTGATTCAGTAAAACTAATGGTGATTCCAATCAAGTTAAATAGTGATAAAATATTGTTGCGATCAGCATCTTTCTCTCCAAAAATTTACATTTCTGTTTCATGTGTTTTCAAAGGCAAATAGTTCTCATTCATTGACTCCTTTAATTCACTAAAGCATCTAATTAAGGACAACATCTGACAAACATCATTTAGTCTAAAAGAAAGGGACACCATACCTCACTTCTCTGTATAATGATGGAGTATTGTCAACACATATCTGTGCAGACTGGAATTGATTTGATAAATAAGAACTAAACCAGACAAGTACAGTGTCTGTGTAAGCCCAAAGTCATTTTCCAGCCTGTGTAGTAAAATTGAATGGTCACTGGAGTCAAACACTGCACTTAAGTCTAACAGCGTAATTACAGTGTAACTTCTTTCAGAGGATATCAAATCTGGGATCTTATACTTTTAATTTTCTCATTAAAAATGTTGATAAACTCTGAACTGTTAATGTCTGTTGGTATTTTGCACTGTAGTTCTGAATTCCCATTTAATAAAATAGCCACTGTTCTAAACAGTACACAAGGATTATTATTGTTATTTATTATTTTAAAATAGTGGTCTGAGTGATGCTTTAAAGAGAGTTTTTTATATTTTTTAATACTATCTGTCCATGCAATTTGAAAGACCTGCAGCGTTGTTGCTCTCCATCTATGCTCCAGTTTTGTAATTTAAGAGCTTGATTTATCTCATTAAACCATGGTGAGTTTCTAAGTGCTTTAAACATTTTTGTTTTAACTTTTAAAGCAGAGTTACAATCTAGAAGCTGCACTGTGTTTGTTTCAATCTGTGAGTGTATTGGTAAGGGCAGAACCAAATCAAACATAATTAAGTGGTGAAAAAAATAGCTTCATTGAAGTGATATTTAAATTTTAAATTTCAACTCTGTCAGTTATAATTAAATCTAATGCGTGATTATGATTATGAGTTGGATCACTGACAAACTGTCAAATCATACTAAATTTAACAAAAAGGAAAAAAATTGGAAAAAGTGTCAGTTTCCACATCAGTGTGTACATTCAAATCCCCAATCAACACTACATGATCATAATTTAAAACCAAATCAGATAAAAGGTTACCAGATTCAGTCATTAACAATGAATATGGCCCTGGTTGTCTGTAATTTAGCACTGCAATTGTGCCGGAATCTGTTTAATATTTAAAATGAGTGTCTCAAAGAATGTGAGGTTGCCTAAATGTTTAGAAGTGATTTGCCACAACAAATTATTCCAAGGCCACCTCCTTTAGCAGCATCTCTAGATTTATGAAGCAGTGTGTATCCATTTGATGACACATCAGCTAGGGGAAAAGGGTCAGATTTCCTAGGCCAGGTTTCTTTGAGAAGACACAAATCAGATTTTGTACTTAATATATCATTTACCAAAGCAGCTTTACTTCCAAGATAACAAATGTTTAATAACACTGCACAACAAAGTTTTTGCTTCTTGAACACTTTTGGGTGTTTCTTATAGATTTTTGGGTGCTGATGACGAATATCACATCAAAATTTACCCATCACGTACCGTTTCAGTTTTGTCATGATTTTTTCTTATATTTGTATCCAAACATTTTCGCTCCTGTAAGTAACTTATCAGCAACGGTTTTGTGCAGCCTGGGCATGTCCAGGCATGGAATCAGGCCACGTTGGAAGCTGTTCTGTGGAAGTTGACATCCTGGGCAGATCTGAACGAGCTTGACACTATCACAGCATGCTATAAAGGTGGCTTGCATACACAGATCCTGCTCATTTGGTTAAAATAAAGCATAAAGAAGAGAGACGCCTCACGCCTAGACAAACTGGTGAGGAAAGCAGGCTCTATTGTAAGCATGGAGCTGGACAGATAGAAAAAAAATAGATAGTCAGTGTATATGTATAGTATCAGTATAGTAAAGTATAGTATCTGTAGCAATATAACAATAAGTAAGCTTGATGCTATAGATGTTTTGGTGTCGAGCGATATGTCTCATCAATGTCGTAACAGCCACGATACATTCTGCTATATCTGTGGCGAATATACACTTGCGCTTCAGAAACGCTGGATGACTGCTCTTGTGAAGAAAGCTTATCATCTGTATTTTGGCTGCAAAATTGGTGATCAAGACAAGGAATGGGCGCCTCACATTTGCTGTGTGACATGTGCTGACATTCTGAGAGCCTGGCTCAGAGGCACTTGAAAGACGATGCCGTTTGCTGTTCCGATGATATGGCAAAAACAGAAAGACCATGTGACGGACCGTTACTTCTGTTTGACTAATATGTCTGGTTCCTCTGCCAAAAACAAGAAGTCAATTGAATATTCTAATCTGCCTTCAACAATGAGACATGTGCCATATGACGGCAGTCTTCCAATTCCGAAACCACCAGAGGATTGGACCTTAGGCGAACGAGATGAAGAAACTGCAATGCAGGGTACTGACAGTGACATTGACCCAGATTTTGAACCGTGCTCATCAGGCGATCCACATCTGATAACACAGTCTGAATTGAACGATTTGGTCAGAGATTTGGGTCTATCAAAAGCAAAAGCCGAGCTGCTGGGTTCGAGACTGCAGGAATGGTGTTTGCTGTCACCAGGTATGAAAATTTCTGTATTTCGGGGTGACATCATGATATAACCAAGTTTTTTGAACAAGTCAACAGTCTCTGTTTCTGTTGTGACATTGAAGGATTGTTCTCGGCCTTGGGTTGTGATCACAACCTGGAAGAGTGGCGTCTCTTCATTGATTCGTCAATGTTAAGCCTGAAAGCTGTTCTGCTACACAATGGCAACGCTTATCCTTCAGTACCTGTTGGCTATGCAGCACACATGAAAGAAACGTATGAGAATATGGAACTGTTGCTGAAGCACATCCAGAATAGCAGGTACAACTGGAATATCTGTGGAGATCTTAAAGTCGTTGCTCTGTTACTAGGACTGCTGCTCGGCTATACAAAGTACTGTTGTTTTATCTGTGAATGGGACAGCCGTGCCAGAGTTGCACTATTCTCATGGCCACTCCATAAAAAGTTAGTTCCAGGACAGGAAAATGTGGCACATGAATTGCTTGTCGTCCCGGCAAAGATATTTTTGCCTCCTCTTCACATAAAACTGGGACTCATGAAGAATTTCGTGAAAGCACTGAACAAGGAAGGTGAAGGTTTTCGTTATTTAAGACAGATGTTCCCAAGAATAACTGATGCCAAGATCAAAGAGGGCATTTTTTTGCCCCCAGATCAGACATGTTATGAGTGACAAGCGGTTTGAAGATCTGTTAGTAGTCCTCACAGGTGGCACAGTGGTAGTGCTGCTGCTTTGCAGTAGGGAGACTGTGGAAGATTGTGGGTTCACTTCCCGGTTCTTCCCTGTGTGGATAGCGCTTTGAGTACTGAGAAAAGTGCTATATAAATGTAATGAATTATTATTATTAGTTGGGCCGGAAAAAATTGCCTGGAAAGCCTTCAAAGACGTTGTTGACAATTTCCTGGGCAATTAGAGAGCCCCAAACTACATTCAGCTGGTAGACAAACTTCTAAAAGCATACAAGACAATGAAGTGCAACATGTCACTCAAGATTCATTTCCTTCACTCACACTTGGACTTTTTCCCCACAAATCTTGGTGCTGTCAGTGACAAACACGGTGAAAGGTTTCACCAGGACATTGCTACGATGGAGAAACGATACCAGGACAACTGGAATCCGTCAATGCTTGCTGACTACTGTTGGACACTGCAACGTGATGCACCAGACATTGAATACAAAAGAAAATCAGGAGTAAAACACTTTTAATTCTATTGAATTTAATAGCTCATGTGAAACATAAACGTGGCTAAATACATTATTGCCAGTAAACATTGTGACACTAGAGGGTGCTGTTGCTCCTCAAACCCACTAAACAAATGTCCAAAACACCAGGTAAAAGCACCAGAAAATATTTTAATTTCTTTTTTCTTGATCACTGTGCCTTCAAAGCACCACCACCACAATACACAATAAATCAATAATCAATACTTCAATTCTTTTCCTCCTCTCCTCCCAGCAGCTCCGTCACTCTACCTCCCAACTCTGGCTCACTTGCTGGGTCCCCACCAGTCCTTTATATAGTTCTTGACCCGGAAGTGCTCCTGTCCTTCTGTCCATGTCATTCATTAGCACTTCCGGGACAGATGAAGACTTGCATTTTTCTTCACCCTGGAAGTACTTCTGTTCTTCCGTCCCCATGACTTGGGAGTACTTCCAGGCTATACGGGAAACAAAAATCCCCTCGTCTCCCTGCAGCATCACACGGTGGCACCCACTGTACCCATCAGGGTTGTGAAGCCAAACTCCAACTCCCATAGTGCCCTGCGGGAATCTGGGGCACCTCTAGGCTGCAGGGAAGACACCATCTAGCGTCTTGTGTGTGTTGGCCGGGATGAGCTGCCGGCCGTCCATCACAGTTCCCCACCCTTAGCTGAGCACTGAGGGGCGCAGCGTCCAGTCCCGCGAGGGTTGTCTTCCTCCAGGAGGTGCCATTTGCTGTGGCTGGTTTGTGGGTTCGTCCTGTAAAATAATCATAGGAGAACCGTGTGGAGACACTGCAGACATGTTTAACTTTTTCCCTGGTTCTCCATGGACAATTTCTCCACATATGGCCCAGACGGCGGCATTCATAGCACAGCCGCCTTCCTCCCAATAGTCTCACCCTGCGAGACTGAAAACAGGTAGTTTTTGTACTATCAGGAGGTCCCTGCTTTTCTCCCGGGACCTCCTTTTTAATCTTACAGTCTGGGTCTCTCGATGCATAAGAGAGAGACCCTTTGCTGTTTGTCCCTCTATTTTTACGGCTGACCAGCGCTGATGTTTCAAGAGTCGAAATACCGGAAGTCAACACTAACCAGCCGCTCTGACTTATCCAACCCTTCCACTGAACACTCGGTCATCACCCCTTTATCATGTGTAGGACGTAAAGTTATTTGGCAGCAGATATGAGTCGATCAGACTGCCCCTGCACTCTGCATCCCCTTGTCCTGTACGGTACCGGTAGAACTCACCTGTACCGCCGAATCAACCATCTCGAAAGGTCCGGACCAAACTGCTGCAGGTACTCTTCTACCCATTTCAAAAGCGCCTTGGCCGCTGCTTCCAGCTCCTCCACAATCTTCTTAATTGAAGACGCGATCTGTTAAAATTTTTGTACATGCTGAAGTAGTTTTTCCAGCTCCCACACATCAATATTATTATTTAAATCGGCCGTTTCTGGCGCATGCTCCGTTGGGTCTCGCAAGGGCAGCTGGGAATTGGAGTTCTGGAATGCGGCTAATGGCCGACTGTGATCCACCTGTTTTAATTTAGCGGCGGATCTATCAGTCATGTCCCGGACCCCCTTACCTTTGTGTGGGGTGAGCGATGCTTTGCTCGCCTCCTCCTTCCCCTTCAGAAAGTCCAAGTCCATCGAGATATCTTTAAAGCAGCAGATGAGCCGATGTTGACCTCCTCTAATCCCAGCATTCCTCTGGGTATGTCACGTGTCCCTCGCTGGCAAACTGTAGGTGGAAGTCTTCAGTGCTCGAATGAACCTCGGAAAGCACACTACCATCTTCGGGATTATTTCCTGCCTCTTGCAAAATCTCCGGATGATCTCCTTCTACAAGGTATGAGCACGGGACAAAGTGTATTACTTTGAAAATGTTATCAATCCCTTCCCCGGCACATACCTCGTCTTGGACGCCATCATCCAGACTTTTCTCCTGATACGTGTAGCCACTCCGTATGTCGTCCTGAACACAGACAACGTTGATCGCTTGACTTCTCCCTGTATTATCGGTCTGCTTTGCTTTCTTCTTCCCCGTGACGGACCGGCAAATGGGTTTGTTGTGACACTGTCTTGCACTGTGTGCACAGAATTTATTTCAGGTTTCTGCCAAAAGACAGCCAGAAAATCCTGCCGACTACCCCACTGTGACACTAGAGGGCGCTATCGCTCCTCAAACCCACTAAACAAACGTCCAAGACACTAGGTAAAAGCACCAGGAAATATTTGAATTTCTTTTTTCCTTGATCACTGTGCCTTCAAAGTACCACCACCACAATACACAATAAATCAATAATCAATATTTCAATTCTTTTCCTCCTCTCCTCCCAGTAGCTCCGTCACTCTCCCTCCCAACTCTGGCTCGCTTGCTGGGTCCCCACCAGTCCTTAATATAGTTCTTGACCCAGAAGTGCTCCTGTCCTTACAGTGCATCCGGAAAGTATTCACAGCGCATCACTTTTTCCACATTTTGTTATGTTACAGCCTTATTCCAAAATGGATTAAATTCATTTTTTTCCTCAGAATTCTACACACAACACCCCATAATGATAATGTGAAAAAAGTTTTCTTGAGGTTTTTGCACATTTATTAAAAATAAAAAAACTGAGAAATCACATGTACATAAGTATTCACAGTCTTTGCTCAATACTTTGTCGATGCACCTTTGGCAGGAATTATAGCCTCAAGTCTTTTTGAATATGATGCCACACGCTTGGCACACCTATCCTTGGCCATTTTCACCCATTCCTCTTTGCAGCACCTCTCAAGCTCCATCAGGTTGGATGGGGAGCGTCGGTGCACAGCCATTTTAAGATCTCTCCACAGATGTTCAATTGGATTCAAGTCTGGGCTCTGGCTGAACCACTCAAGGACATTCACAGAGTTGTCCTGAAGCCACTCCTTTGATATCTTGGCTGTGTGCTTAGGGTCGTTGTCCTGCTGAAAGATGAATCGTCGCCCCAGTCTGAGGTCAAGAGCGCTCTGGAGCAGGTTTTCATCCAGGATGTCTCTATACATTGCTGCAGTCATCTTTCCCTTTATCCTGACTAGTCTCCCATTTCCTGCCACTGAAAAACATCCCCACAGCATGATGCTGCCACCACCATGCTTCACTGTAGGGATGGTATTGACCTGGTGATGAGCGGTGCCTGGTTTCCTCCAAACGTGACGCCTGGCATTCACACCAAAGAGTTCAATCTTTGTCTCATCAGACCAGAGAATTTTCTTTCTAATGGTCTAAGAGTCCTTCAGGTGCCTTTTGGCATACTCTAGGCAGGCTGTCATGTGCCTTTTACTAAGGAGTGGCTTCCGTCTAGCCACTCTACCATACAGGCCTGATTGGTGGATTGCTGCAGAGATGGTTGTCCTTCTGGAAGGTTCTCCTCTCTCCACAGAGGAACTCTGGAGCTCAGAGTGACCATTGGGTTCTTGGTCACCTCCCTGACTAAGGACCTTCTCCCCCGATTGCTCAGTTTAGATGGCCGACCAGCTCTAGGAAGAGTCCTGGTGGTTTCAAACTTCTTCCACTTACAGATGATGGAGGCCACTGTGCTCATTGGGACCTTCAAAGCAGCAGAAATTTTTCTGTAACCTTCCCCAGATTTGTGCCTCGAGACAATCCTGTCTTGGAGGTCTACAGACAATTCCTATGACTTCATAGGAATGCTTGGTTTGTGCTCTGACATGAACTGTCAACTGTGGGACCTTATACTGTATAGACAGGTGTGTACCTTTCCAAATCATGTCCAATCAACTGAATTTACCACAATTAAGCTGCAGAAACATCTCAAGGATGATCAGGGGAAACAGGATGCACCTGAGCTCAATTTTGAGCTTCATGGCAAAGGCTGTGAATACTTATGTACATGTGCTTTCTCAATTTTTTTATTTTTAATAAATTTGCAAAAATCTCAAGTAAACTTTTATAACGTTATCATTATGGGGTGTTGTGTGTAGAATTCTGAGGAAAAAATGAATTTAATCCATTTTGGAATAAGGCTGTAACATAACAAAATGTGGAAAAAGTGATGCGCTCTGAATACTTTCCGGATGCACTGTATGTCCATGTGATTCACTAACACTTCCGGGTCAGATGGAAGTACTTCTGTTCTTCCGTCCCCGTGACTTGGGAGTACTTCTGGGCTATACGAGAAACATAAATCCCCTCATTTCCCTGGCACCCACCGTGCCAAACTCCAACTCCCATGGTGCCCTGCGGGAATCCGGGGCACCTCTAGGCTGCAGGGAAGACGCCATCTAGCGTCCTGGGTGTGTCGGCCAGGGTGAGCTTCTGGCCATCCATCACAACATATAAATGTCTATTTCTCAGAGCTCTTTTTGATGCAGTAAAACCAAAACTATATTTGTGCATACCCAGTAGGTACCTTTCACAATCAGCCAAAACTTTTCAGGGAACAAGACTTTTCAAAAAAGTTGTTGTGCAGTGTAAGCAGCATTTAAAACTGCATCAGTGTTTCTGATAAATTTTTTGTTGTAATTTGAACTGTGCGACATGGTGGCGCAGTGGTAGTGCTGCTGCCTCGCAGTAAGGAGACTTGTGTTTGCTTCCCAGGTTCTCCCTGCGTGGATTTTACATGTTCTCCCCGTGTCTGCGTGGGTTTCCTCTGGGTGCTCCGGTTTCCTCTCACAGTCCAAAGACATGCAGGTTAGGTGTCCTTGGTGTGTGTGTGTGTGTGCCCTGTGGTGGGCTGGTGCCCTGCCCAGGGTTTGTTCCTGCCTTGCCCTGTGTTGGCTGGGATTGGCTCCAGCAGACCCCCGTGCCCCTATATTAGTATATAGCGGGTTGGATAATGGATGGATGGATAATTTGAACTAAGTTTCTATTTATTACAGGTGCCTCATGGAAGGATCTGGTTTTATATCTTGGTCTAATTATACACCTTGTTTTTGTTTATCAAGTAATTTATAAAAAGCCATACAACAGGTATTATGGGGGACAGCTTCAGGATAGTAACAGGTTGAATAAACAACAGCCTGTAATTTAAGATCACAAGACTGAGGCCTGAATGGTTCTCTGGTCAGTCAGCCAGACACTTTTGCTGCCATATTTTGGAATAAAACATAAGAAAAAAATCATCCCATATGCTTACAAAGGCTATACTTTTATTTGCACTCCAGAGGCCTCATGTATAAACGGTGTGTACAAACAGCAATGTTGCGTACGGCCGTTTCCACGCTCACATCACGATGTATAAAAACTAAACATGGTGTAAAGCCATGCACATTTTCATGCCAACTCAAGCCCTGGAGTGCGTAAGTTCTCCCCTTGGTTTGGCAAACTGGCGGCACCCAACGTCAAAGCATTGCTTTTGTTCCAGTGTGGTTTCCCTTTCTTTTTTAGATCCAAATCCCTGATGTCGCGTTATCAAATACACTGAAATTAACCATATATTGTTTATTAGTTTAAGACATCTGATTGTAATTAACCTGTCACAATATAATGGTGCATGGAATGGCCAAACTTTTCCAAATACCATAGCTGCTTTAGTGTTTTTACTGTCAAATATTTATCCCACTGTATCTGAGTGTGGAATCACAGCTCTACAGCAGCTGATCGGAAACAGAATTATCGGTGTACAGCATCAAGAATATGCTGCCTCAGCCATGCGCAGTGTTTATTGAACTGCTCACATACAGCAAATGCTTCAGAGCCTTTCCTGTAGGGACATTGCGGTTCAAAAACAGTTTCATCCCAAGAACTATAAATGCACTCAATCAGTCCATCAAGTGCTCCTGGTAGAACTATTTGTACTTAAAAGTACAATTACCTCACTGTAAACTTGCAATACAATTATAATATTGTACAATCTGAGCCACTTTATAAAGTGTGTATTTACATATGATGACAATATCATTTTTAAGATTAAATGCAGCAAAATATGTTTATTACATTATACAGATAAAATGTTAACATTATTTAAATAATCTATATTGTTAATAATTAAACATGTGAGGACACGGTGGACAGCGGTAGCAATGATCTGGTGCCCCGTTCAGGGATTGTTCCTGCCTCGTTTTGTATTCTTGCTGGGACTGACGTGACACTGGATGGATAGATGGATGGAATAATTAAATATGTACTATGAAAATATTTCAATGTTCCTTAAAAGTTTTGAAGAATTGGCATTCTAAACTTACAGATACCTTGACATCACAGAGCTGATTGTGTGGCGATTGGGTACTTGGAGAAAGAAAAGGAAGGACAGGAATTGTGGGTTAGTACATTTGAAAGAGACAGTACTGCTGCAATAAATTATTTCATGGAAGGCCGCGCACGGCACAGCAAGCATCTTGCCGATGGGCAGGAATAATCTCTGGACGGGGCGCCAGCTCATCATTATCACTGTGCCACCGGGTTCCTATGTTTAATACATGCTTTAATTCCTATCATCATGAAAATGATATCAAGTATACATCTCAGTATTTAAATTATTCAGAGAACTGTAATATCACGAATGTAATGGATTCTGTGTCCTGTTGGAGGAAGAGAAAGCCAGAAAGCACGTTGTGATTCAGACACATAGAAGAACAAATACAATACAAAGCATTTAACATGCTACTTTAGTTATGATGGTATTTGAGAAACTAGTAAATTAAACGATTTTAAGATGAAGTTAATGATGTTCTACTTTAATGACAAAATAAACTAAGTGATTAAAGTGGAAATTTAGAGATTAAAGTTCCATGCTTTTTTCCCACTGTATCCCTAATTTTTTTTTCTCTGTACTCTAATAAGCTTCCATATGACTCTCAGACAGTGGGCTACGACTCACCTTTTCACGGCGACTTTGATATCTGTCAACTTCTTTTTATTTCAGGCACTGTGCGACTTTGTGGACTTGAACTTTCAAGTTTCTCTGACACTCTATGCCACTCGATCAACTTCCTTTTGTTGTTTATATCACTGTTTAAACCAACAAATAGTATGTTTTTCCTTATCTGCACTTGGTATTCGCTAAAATTCTTCTGTTTTCCCCTGTGCTTTTGCCATTGTCTTTTCACAGAAGACTGAGCTTAAGGGCTATTCATATTGATTTGCATATTCAAAGAGGCGTAATTCTGGGAGGAGTTGGGGAGTGGCGGCAGGTGCGTGCACGTGCGTTACTTTTCACACTGACCTGGATTTATGTAGTGGAAGACCATGGAAGTTGGCGTATGCACAGATTTATCTATCTGGATTTTTTTGGGTGTATGCACATTTCCGCTTTTGTCCATATGCCATGTTTAGTGTGAATTCTACACAAGGCATTATGCATGAGGCCTCAGGTTTCTAGCCAGCAGTGAAGGGAACACAATTTTCAATAAATCACACCCCTCTATATTACCTCATTAAGAGGCCAAACACAATTAAATTCTGACATTTTCTTTTTGCTTTGGTGATAGAGAGATGAAGTTACCCTTTAATACCCCAGATTACTGTAAATAAATATCTTTAGTGCTGACGTGCAGCAATAAGGTAGATACTTCATAATCGGCAATATCCAATTTAGCCTCATAATCAAATATCTTTGCCCCAGTAAGCATTTAACATTAACTTCTGGTTTAATATAGTTTGGAATTTTAACATTCCATGCATATGCTATGGAATCACCAATTATGAGCACTTTACTATTCTCAGGATCCACAGGTGTGCTGCAGAGTGCTGAGAATCTGTTCTGGGACCGAACTGATGACTTGGGTGCCAGGAGACTAAGTTTTGACTTCTTAGACTCCCCCCATCTCACTATTACTCACTGTTCCTGTGGCTGAACTGGTGCTATTGAATTTGGCCATGTACTGGCTACACTAGATCCAGAGCGACTGACGCTGAATCAAAAGTAGCCGAATTATCTGAAAAAAATGAGTCAATCCAATTTTTTGTTTTGCCTAATTGCTGTGAAGTTCCTAACATGGTCCTCCAATTTGTGTATTTCCCAACCAAATTAACTTAGCACTTTTGGCAAGTGAAGCTATCTGTATTGTCAGCTGAAAAACCTGAACTGTACATGCTATACACCTAGATTTGTATCATCTCCAAACTTAACCAGCTTTTTATTTATAGTCCTATCCATATTATTTATATTTATTAAAAACACTAGCGGCCCTAGCACAGACCCCTAAGGGACACCTCTTTTAACTTCTTCCAAATCTGACAAGGTTTCCTGCACAATATCCCTCCGCTTTCTCCCTTTTAGCTAATTTTGCACCCATCCACACACTACACCCTGACCTCCCACTTCTGTTAGTGGGACCGCATCAAATGCTTTCTGAAAGTCAAGATAAATGATATCATATGCAGCACTGTGGTCATATCCTTTTGCTGTTTCATCCTAAAATTCCAGCATATTATTAAAACACGACCTCTCACTTCTGAACCCATGCTGATTGTTAAGTATTTGCTGTACTTGCCATGTGCTGCTCAATCTTTTTTTTTTTTTAATTAATTTTATTGTAATCATTCCATACAAATAGATCAATCTATACAAAAAAGAACTGAAGACAAATCAAACCTCACCCTTGAGAAGGAGAGCATGGCCAAAGGAGAATTGCTTAGAGCTTTTTAATAGGGCAAAAATAAACAAAAGAAAGGAAAAAAAATATATAGGTAAATAAAAAAAATGAAGAAGGGAAAGAAATGCGGAAATAATTTTTTCTTCTTATTCTAAAATATTATTGATTAGATCCTGCCAGGTTTTGAAAAAATTCTGTACAGATCCTCTAACTGAGAATTAGATTTTTTCCAATTTCAAATAATATAAAACATCGGTTTCCCACTGACTTATCAGAGGAGAGTTAGGATTCTTCCGATTTAACAAAATAAGTCTGCGTGCCAAAAGTGTAGTGAATGCAATCACCATTTGCTTGTCCTTCTCCACTTCAAGTCTGTCTGGAAGAACACCGAACACAGCTGTTAATGGGTTAGGAGGGATTGTGATACCAAGGCTGTCTGAAAGGCACTTAAAAATTTTGGTCCAAACTGATGTTAATTTGTTGCAGGCCCAAAACATGTGACCCAGTGAGGCAGGAGCTTGGTTGCAGCGTTCGCAGGTTGGATCTTGCCCTGGAAACATTTTGGACAGTTTTAAGCGAGACAGATGAGCTCGATATATAATTTTAGTTGAATAATTCTATGCTTTGCGCATATGGAGCTCGAGTGAATTCTCTGCAGTGCTACCTTCCACTCCTTTTCTGATATATTCATTAAGAGATCTTTTTCCCAATGTCCTCTTGGATCTTTGAAAGGAAAGGACTCTAATAAGATTTTATATAATGCAGAAATGGTGTCTAATTCCTCAAAATTGAACAGTATTTTTTCCAGCATGGTGGAGGGTATGAGATGAGGAAAATCAGGCAGTTTCTGTTTAACAAATTTTCTAATTTGAAGATAGTGAAAGAAATGTGTAGCTGGGAGGTTGAATTTGGAACATAATTGTTCAAAGGATGAAAAGATATTGTCTATATAAAGATCTCTGAGCAATTTAATCCCAAATCTTTTCCAGGTATTAAAAACTGGATATACTTGCGAAGGTTGAAAGAGGTGGTTCTCTTGCAGAGATGCCACAGATAAAAGATGTTCCATCTTAAAATGCTTTCTATGTTGGTTCCATATTCTGAGTGAGTAAAGCACAATTGGGTTATTAGTATACTGTATTTGCGATAACTTGCATTTATTGGAGCGCAGAGCAGGGAGTATAAAGAAGTACTACAGGATTTTATTTCTATTGCAGGCCAAGCCTGTGTATGTTCATTTATTTGTGTCCAGGTTTTTATGGCTTGTGTGTTTGCTGCCCAGTAATAAAACTGAAAATTAGGTAAAGCCATGCCACCTTCTGCCTGAGGTCTTTGTATAGTCGCTCTTCAGATATGTGAGTGTTTTGAGTTCCAAATAAATGAGGTTATAGTTGAATCTAATTGCTTAAAAAATGATTTATTGATATATATTGGAATGTTTGAAATAAAAAAAGAAGTTTAGGAAGGATATTCATCTTAACAACATTAATTCTTCCGGCTAGAGTGAGATGAAGGGTTGACCATCTATGCAAGTCTTGCTTCATTTTTTCCATACAGACGGCAAAATTTTGTTGATAAAGAGCTTTATGTTTACTTGTGATATTTACCTCAAGGTATTTAAACTGATCTGCTATGGTAAAAGGTAGGGTGTCCAATCTAATATTATATGCTTGTGAATTCACTGGAAAGAGTATACTTTTATTCAGATTAATTCTGAGACCAGATATCTTTTGAAATTCTGTGAGTGCTGTTAAAACTGCAGGCACAGTGTTTTCTGGGTCTGATATATATAAAACCATATCATCTGCATATAGAGAAATTTTCTGTTCCAGTCCTTCTCTGATAATCCCCTTTATCTGATTAGAATTTTGACCATGAGCCGCCAGTGGTTCTATGGCGATTGCAAACAGCATGGTGACAAGGGGCATCCTTGTCTGGTGCCACGTTCTAGCTTGAAGTAGTCTGAACAAATGTTGTTAATACAAACTGAACCTTCTGGATTGGTATACAGTAGTTTGGAGGGCAGCACTTTCTCCATCCTTCTAGCTATGATTTTTGAGAGTATCTTAACATCATTATTCAGGAGTGAAATTGGTCTGTATGATGCACATTGTAACAAGTCCTAATTTTGTTTAGGAAAGACATTGATTAATGCTTGCCGAAAAGTTTGAGGTAGAATTTGATTGTCTCTAGCTTCTGTAAGTGTTGCCAATAAGAGAGGAGCTAGCTGAGTGGAGAATTTCTTATAAAATTCTACGGGGTAACCATCAGGGTCTGCTGATTTCCCGCTTTGAAGTGACTTTATAGCTTCTAGTAATTCTGATAGGGTCAGAGGAATATCCAGTTCCTCAGCACTTAAAGCATCTATTTGTGGTGTCTGTAATGTATCCAGAAATGCATTAGATTGTGTGTTGTCTTGTTTCAACTCAGTGGAATATAAGGATTTATAATAATCTCTAAATGTGTGCATTATATTTTTATGGTCAATGATTTCTTCTCCATTCGTTGGTGATTACTGGGATTGCATTGCGAACTTCTTGTTTGTGAATTTGTTGAGCTAAAAGCTTATTAGCTTTTTCTCCGTGTTCATAGTAATGATGTCTTGACTTATAAATAAGTTGTTCAGTTTCTTTAGTTGTCAAGATGTTGAGTTCTGTATGCAGAGCCTGCCTTTTCCTATGAAGAGCTTTACTTGGTTGCTTGGCTTGTTCTTCATCTATTCTAGTAATTTCACTTCTTAGCTCTGACAGTTTCTTGGTTTCTAATTTATTTCTGTGGGAAAGATATGAGATAATCTGTCCTCTTAAGAAGACCTTTAGAGTTTCCCAGAGTGTTCCTGCAGAAACCTCTGAGGGTGTGTTTGTCTCTAGGAAGAAGCTGATTTGTTTGGATATAAATTCTGTGCAGTTCTCATCTGCCAATAGAAGAGGGTTAAGACGCCATCTGCGAGGTGAGTGTGAGGGGCTTAACAATTTTAGCTCCAAGACTAGAGGGGCATGGTCGGAGGTAACAATTGTGTCATATTTGCACGATTTAATCGTAGGCAAGAAGTTATTATCTATAAAAAAATAATCAATTCTTGAGTAGCTATGATGCACTGGTGAGTAGAACGAATATGTTCTTGAGTTTGGGTTAAGAAACCTCCAGGGGTCTGATAAGTTGTGGTCAGTTACAAACTGTGTAATTGTCTTTGCAATGTTAGATGTCGTCCCCCCTGTCACAAGAGTCCTATCTAAGAGTGGATTTAAAACACAATTAAAGTCCCCAGCCATTATAATATTATGAGTGTTCACATTGGGAATGGATGCAAATAAACATTTATCAGAATCATTTTACTGTTATACAAGTTGCCCATGACCATCACATATCTCCCTTCGGGGTCCGATACTACATCTGATGCTACAAATGGAACTGTTCTGTGTATGAGAATTCCCACCCCTCTAGTTTTCCTTGTAAAGCTAGAATGGAACATTTGGTCAGTCCAGTCTTTTTGTAGTCTGGACTGATCCTTGCTTAGTAAGTGGGTCTCCTGTAAAAATACTATTTTAGCGTTTAAGCCTGTTAGGTCAGAGCATACTTTCTTTCTCTTTAATTCGTGATCCAGGCCTTTAACATTCCAGCTCACAAAGTTAAATGTCCCATCATGGAGACATTGATTCTGAGTTTTTAATGTCATTTTATAGTCTTAACTGGTAGTGAGGCAGTTTTAATCTTAATTTCAAATTTCCCCATGAGTTATTGCCATATAGCCTATTGTTACGTTGATATTTATAGTTATAAAGATTAGAAGAATAGATTAGATATAGCCTGCTCTCCTTCTCTCCCCTCTTTATCCCCCCACCCCCCCATTTTGCCTCCCTGCATGAGGCTTGATCCCACTTTGCAGTGTCCCAGTCCTCTGATATACAAACAGACAGAGCACGTCCAAAACAAAACAAGCCCCCCCCAGCAGCGGCATTGGAGAATTAAAACAAAGTAGAGATATCTATTGCAGCTGAAGTCTAAATACTATCTGCCAAAAATATAATCATTAACAGTCTTTAAGCTTAAAATAATCTTCAGCAATTTTAAGATATTAAGATAATAAAATAATGAACCCTGGGAATGATTTTAAAAAGTGGTCTAGGATAAACATAGTAGATCCTAATGCAATAGTAGAAATAGCAATAAACCAAGGGTATGATGTTAAACAGTCTACTTTAGGGTAGTAAAAAAAAAAAAAAAACCAAACAAATCCTACTTTAATTACTTCCACACTTCCACACACTCACGTCTATAACTGTAATTAAGACATAAACATATAGTGTCCAAGTAAAGAAAAGGATGTATAATTATAATACCAGTCTCTTTAAAAGTGGATCCGACAGCAGATGATGGGTCCTTCCCATGCCATGACAGAATACGGCTCCTTATTAACTTTCAAAAGAGTGTCGGGAACAGCTTCTTTAATTCCTTTTCTTAATATTTGTCTTGAACTTCCACTTTCAGTTTGGCAGGATACAAGAGGCTGTACAGTAATCCCTCACCTATCGCGGGGGTTACGTTCCAGAGCCCCCTGCGATAGGTGAAAATCCGCGAAGTAGCGACCTATATTTATTTTATTATTTATACATATTTTAAGGCTTTATAAACCCTTCCCACACTCTTATAAACCTTTCTCGCTCTCTTGTTAACCTTTCCCACACTCTTATAAACACTTCCTATGCTCTTAAACACTTTCTACATTCTTAAACACCTCAGACCAACACTGCACACTGCACGCAGCGATCAGATGTCAATGTGTCAGCACTCGCTTTGTGAAGGGGGGCAGCTGAACTCACGCTGAGCAGAAATGGACTTTGTGCTGCTTCTGCCAAAATGCCTGCTTGTCGCTCTGCGCGTTCGGAAGGAGGAGGAATGTGTGTGTGAGGGCTGAACGCAAGTTCGCTCAAACCCCCCTCCCCGGAGGCGCAGTTCGCATTGTCAAGGGGGTGGGGAGCTGAATGAACGCTAAGGAGAAGTGGACTTTGTGCTGGCTTTGTGCTGCTTGTCGCTCTGCCTGTCAATAATTTAAAAGCCTGTACATCACCAATTTTCCTGTCTCACTGTCTTGTCTTGCGTGAAGTTAAAATGTTTTATAATAGTGAGATGTTACTCATATCCTTAGCCCGACATCCACATATCATATGTGTTAACAAAATATGTTGTATAAGTTTACATGTGTTTAAAGCATGTGGGATGGGTATTTTAAGGCATAAACTATAAAAATGTTTATTTATATGGTCTTTCTATATCGCGGATTTTCTCCTGTTGCTGATGGGTCTGGAACATAACTTCCGCGATAGGCGGGCAATCACTTGTATTTAAAAACCCGCGAAGTCGTGAACCGCGAAGTAGCGAGGGATTACTGTATTTGATATCGGCTTTCCGTAGCAGATTAAAGTAAAAGTAGGCTGCGCGTTTTGCAGCTGTTAATGGTGAGAAGTCGGGGAAAATATGAATGAGATTATTTTCAAATATGATCTCTTGCTTGTGTCTGAGAAGTGCCATCACATCAAGCTTACATCGTAGTCGCTTGAAGTGGACAATAAAAGACCTAGGTTTAAAGGTACTTGATCTGAGTATGCGATAAGCTGCTGCTATCTCGGTATCTAATTTAAAGTCACCTCCAATTATTTTAGAGATTAAGTCTACTGCAAATTTCACTGGGTTTGAGCTTTCTCATTTCTCAGGTATACCTTCAATTCTTATATTATTTCTTCTGCACCCATCTTCCAGGGCCGCAAGTCTGTCTCCGAGTTTTTTGCATTCGGAATTCGCAGCTGTAACTTTTTCATCGGCGTTAGACGCCAATTGTTCCGCTGTTTCAACTCGAGCCGTGAATGCCTGCTTAACGTCTTCCAGATGATCTGTAACGTCATTCATCTGATCGGCAAGTTTTTTCAGTTTGGATCTATTTTCTTCAATGTGTTCCTCTAATTTCTCCAAGATGCCTTTAAAGGTCGCGTCAAAACGTTTAAATAGACGCATTTCACGGTTTTTGTTATCCTTCTTAGGCTCACTTATGACCGTAGCCAGTGTAGCGATCATCTCTTTCATTTCGGACAGTTCGCTTTGGCTTTCGTGCTCTGCGAGTGGAATTGCAGCTCCTGTTACAGCAGATGCTGCGGGCTCGCGATGAATAGATGAGAGCACGTATTGCATCGCCTTTTCTAGTCTTGAATGATCCTCAGAAATCGGCGATCCATCGTGGCCTGTATCACTTGCAGTCTCGCTCCCATTTTCACTCTCGACAGGAGATGACGCCGTGGAGTGGGGTCCTAGGAAGTCTGCTCATTCGTCTGCCTGTTCCAGGTCAGTCTCTGAGAGGCCATACCTCGTACTCGGGCCGGATGTCTGTCCAGACTTTGATGCAGTTTTAAGTCTCTTTTCCGGTTCTTTCTGACTTCTCTTTTTGTTACTCATGTTTATATATTCTAGTGGAAGTTCCTTGGGTTGGGTAAATACAGGATACGTCTAAATAATAAGAAATACATGAGAAAATAAAGCTGCTGCTAACGGAGTTCCGCTTTAGATGTCCATCTCCTGTAACTGACGAGACCAAAATCCTGCTCAATCTTTTCTTTAATAATTCCTTCCATTACTTTACCTGATATGCTTCTTAAGCTTACTGGCCTGTAGTTGTTTAGATTTCTCTGGCCACCCTTTTTCTTTTAAATGGTTATATATTTGCCTTGTCCCAGTCCTTCAGAATTTGCTCAGACTATGGTGACTCCTTAAAGTGTTTATTAAGGGTTTATATTTGTACTTGATAAATTCCTTAGGAACTCAAAGATAAATTTAATCTGGTCCTGATGATTTGACTGATTTCAGCCTCCACAATTTCCAAATTTCTCACTACCTCCTTAGTAGTCCCTTTTACCTCTGGGAAACCTCTACTTCCTCACATGTAAAGATCTTAGAAAAATGCAAGTATGAAGCATCTTTTATTTCACTATCTGCATTTTATACTTCCCATGTACAATTCCTGTTACACTTTTCTTCCTCCTTAACTGTTCTTTTTCTACTAAAATACTGAAAGAACCTTGTTGGGTCATCTTTCACCTTATCTGCTATATTTGTCTCCAACTGTCTGCTAGCTTCCCCAATATCCTTCTTAATGCCATCATACTCTCATACGCCCCACAAATTGCATTGGATTTATAGGTTTTATATGCATTATACAACTCTTTTTTTCCTTTGCAGTTTCTTTTCAACTCCTTATTAACCCATTATACAGTTTTTTTTTAATTTCATACTAATTCCTAATTTTAGCATGTATCTGTCCTGCATTATATGAAAAATGTCTTTAAACATGTTCCACTGCTCTTTGACTATATCCACACTTAAAAGCTTATTGAAGTTTATCCTTTTAAGACTTTGCAGCATCTGCTCAAAATTTTGCCCTACCAAAGTTAAAATTAACAATTTTAATCTTTGTATCTGCACTCTTACTAAACACCGAGAATTGTATTATATTATGGTCACTTGAACCTAGTGGTTCAATCACCTTTACATCCTCAATTCTGTCCCGATTATTTCAAAATACTAAATCCAGATAGGCTTCACCACACATTGATGCTTTAACTTATTGTGTTAAAAAAGAGTCACTGATTACTTCTAAAAATTCCTGCTCTTGTGCTGTGCGATTTGCAGGTTTAGCTCAGTTAATATCTGCATTGTTAAAGAACTCCCTGAATATAATATTTATGAGTAAACTTGCCTTTTTAATATTATCAATGTAATGTTTTATCAACATTAGACAGTCTTACTCTTTTGTTTCCTCCTAACAGAAATCCAAAATTTCTACATATGAAAAAATGTGGGCATTTATGAGTAGCCGACAGCAAACAGCTTTAGTGAAGAATAATGACGAGGGTATTCAGCGAGTTCTGACAACTGATTATGCACTTTTGATGGAGTCTACCAGCATTGAGTATGTTACTCAGAGAAACTGTAACCTTACTCAAATTGGAGGACTCATTGATTCAAAGGGCTATGGTGTTGGGACACCCATTGGTAAGTAGTTTCATTTTTAAAAGGTTCAATTTGTTCTTTCATATTACATTTCTAATATTTTTTCTTTTCACTAAATACATTTTACTCAAATAATTTTAATTTTAAAAAATTTAGAGTGAAACAAAAGTCCTTACACAGTCCCCCAATTACACACATTGAAAAATACAAAAATGTTTTATGATCAAAAATATAATCTTTTCAAATGAGTCTGTTTCTCAATAATTTTCATTTATTTAACTTCTTACCTTTTTAGTGCAAGAGCATCCTCAAACAAAACAATCCAGTATATATGTACCACTTTCTGTGAATGATATGCATTTCATTTTCTCAGACCATCTCAAAGCATTCTGTTTTTGTTGCTTGATTATTGTTGCCTATTATATTGGAAAGTAAAATATCATAACATGAGTTGTGATATTCTAAATGTTTAAACATTTTTAAACAACTTTCGTTAAACCCTTAAGAAATTAGTAGATGTCAGTAATAAAAATTTAATTGGATGTGTTAGTGACAATCATTCTCTCTCTATACAAGGATATACAGTAAATTAATACTTGCTTCTTAACAAATAAAAACTGAAACACTACACCAAATGGTTTATTTTACATTTTATTTTAGGTTCACCTTACAGAGATAAAGTCACAATTGCAATTCTACAATTACAAGAGGAAGGCAAGTTACACATGATGAAGGAAAAATGGTGGCGAGGTAATGGCTGCCCAGAAGAAGACAGCAAAGAAGCCAGTGCTTTGGGTGTTGAAAATATTGGAGGAATTTTTATTGTACTTGCAGCAGGACTTGTTCTTTCTGTCTTTGTAGCCATTGGAGAATTTATATACAAATCAAGGAAAAATGGTGATATAGAACAGGTTAGCATTGATCAGTGTGAATGGCATAGCACATGCTAAGTAAAGATTTATTATGTAGTGATGTGAATAAAATAATACTTAAAATATTCTTTGTAATAAATTTAAATGTTCAATTAAAATGTTTGTATGAAAAAATGTAATACATTTTTTAATGTACTCAAAATTACTTCCTTTTGAATTTCATCTTCATTCCGTGAAGGATTTTGTATCTAATTTGCATTAGTCTTTGATTACATCATGATTGAAAACTATAAAAAAAAGTGAAATAAGATGTAGACAAGCTTAGTTAGTATTTCTAAATGTTAGATGAGGGTGAGCCACTACTGTATATTAGAACTCAAGAGAAACGTAACTGCAGCAGCTTCCTGATGTTGCATATATGCAAATAACATGGGAGTTCAATATTTAAAAAAATTCCATCATTTATTTTATTTATTTATTTCAAATAAAGGCTTTCCCATTTACAGTTTATAATGCTACACAAATTTAAGAAACACACAATCTAAAGCATAGTAAAGACAACACGTATACTATGTGATTTAAGTACAAAACAACATTAACTCAGTTTGAAGTAGAAAAAGTCATTATTGAAAATACTTAATTCTTTTAAAATGGCTATGTTTTGCATTTCAGGAAATAAATCAGATTTAAATCCAAATCATGTTATTTTATATTTACAATTTCCAAAATTTGTAGAAGATTTTGCAATTTGAATGTAATCTTAAAAAGCAAATTGTTTTGTCAGATATTATCATGACCACTTTAACTTGTAAATGACACTTTAGGCTTAGTCTAATACAGAAAATTCTAAGAAAGTGCTTTGGAGTTTAAGCTTCGCATTTGGTATATCATTGAATGTAGTATTTTACTACATGTGCTTTAACAACATCAATTATAATAATAATTCATTTTATTCATATAGCACAATTAAATTAATCTCAAGGTGATTTACATTAGTAAAAACTTCAAAAAAAGCAAAAAATGTGGAATTTGATAGAACAATGAAAACAATTCTTAAGTACTAAATCAATGAAATATTTAGAGACGAGGGGCCTCATGTATAAACTGTGCATATGAAAGCATCAAAGCAGGCCTACAGTTTCTGTGTGGTCTGCCTTTCTTTTTTAGATTTGCATCCATGATGCAGGATTTATCAGATACACTAAAATTAATTACATATCCTTTACAAATTGAATTCACTTGATTGTAATCATTCTATAACAATGTAATTGTGTATGGAATGGCCAAACTATTCCAACTACCATGGCTGCTTTAGAATTGTTAGAAGGCACCACAAATGAAAGAATTATTTAGAAAGCATACTGACTTCTTGTCCCATGATGATGACTGACTTCTAAGTCAATTTAGGTTTCCAAGAGCTTTCCTCTTGGAGGATGTGTGCTTGAATACTAGGATGTATACAAGAAATGTATTAAAGTATGTATATTCCATTTTACACATAAGTTGTTAACTTCATACTGCTAAACATGTGGGGTCATGGTGGCATGGCAGAAGCACTGCTGCCTTACAGTAATGGGGGGTTACATCCCAGGTTTCCCCATTTGGCATTTGTTTTCCTGGTGGGTTTGCTCTACATGCTTCAGTTTCCATCCAAAGGCTTGGAGGGGATTTGATGATGCTAAATAGACACTACTAGTGTATGTACGTGCTCGTATTCACCCTGTGATGAGCTAGTGCCCCATCCAGGGATTGTTCCTGCCTTGCGCTTGATGCTTGCTGGGATTGGTGCATCCCTGGATGGATGGATGGATGGATGGATGGATGGATGGATGGATGGATGGATGGATGGATGGATGGATGGATGGATGGATGGATGGATGGATGGAATAATTAAACATGCATAATGAAGATTTTTCAGTCTTCCTTAAAAGTTTTGAAGTCTGCTCTCTAAGCTTACAGCTAGTATTACATATATTACACATGCTTATTGTGTGCCGATTGGTTACATGGAGAAAGAAAATGGAAGAAGAGGAATTGGGGGTTGATATATTTTACAGAAACAAAACAGTTGCAATAAATTACTCTATCCTGGGTCATGCCTGTCCCAGCAAGAATTGTGTGCAAGGCAGAAACAATCCATGGATGGGTTGCCAGCTCATCGCTACTGCTGTGCCAACATGTCCCCACATGCTTAATGCATGCTTCAATGCATTTTATCATGAAAATGTATCAAGTATACATTTAGTATTATAAAATGTTTATGAATGATTATGAATATTGTGTAGTGATCACTGCCTGGACAGTCCTGTCAGTGTAAGAGAAAGCCCATTTAAGAAGCATATAGCAATGAACGACTGGGTCGGAGGATCACTTAGAATGCTAAACATTTAACATGCTACTTTAATTACAGTGGGGTTTGAGAAACTCTAGAAATTTAAACATTGATTTTAAAAGTAACTTTTGTTGTACTTTAATAACAAAGTACAATATTAATCTCGACATAAGACTTTTTTTTTCAGACGATGGGCTGCCACTTGCCTTTTCATGTCGACTTTGATATCTGACCACTTCTTTTTTATTTTGGGTATAACTTTCTGAGGCCTAGCCCATATGAATCAGGGTATATTTTTAAAACATAGCTTTTTGTATGCATTTTGGCCTTTCGTCCACATACAAACTGCACTTTAGGTCCCTAAAAACAGACCTTTTGAAAAACTCCTTCCAGGGTGAAGAAACTCCGTCTTCAGTATTTATGTTTAGACTGGGAAATTAGGAGTTTTTGTAACATCAGATTGACATCAGTGTGTGTGCCATTATATGTTTTATTGATGTGAGGCAGTTCCGTGCAATGGCGGGCATAGCTTAAATAGTGCTGGTGTTAGCCTTGTTAACGGCACTTTTTAGATGTTTGCATTTAACACTAAAATTATCAGAGCCTACGAAAAAAGTAGTAGATCTGGCCCACCTTAAATCCGTTCGCACCTCTCCCTCAGTGTCTTTTGTCCTTTAAATGTGCCGATAAAGATAAGCAGTAAGCAGCTTCCTATTCCATCCCCCCACCACTGCAGAACGTGTACAAAGTTCTCCCAGCTCATGCCTTGATGATCTGGGAGTGAAGTGCTGGAGTTTTAGAGTGGAAATAATAGATCGTTATTTGGAACACATGCATTTTATGTGTGTTCCGTTTCTACAATAATCTGTGTAAACACATTGTTAAAACAGAAACATTTTTCATATTTTAGTAGTAAATGAGAAAATGTTGACATAAACTTAATAATATGTGAACCCTGAAGTCCAAAGATCAAATAAACACTTTCACAAGAGGTTCAAGGACAATACAACAGCTTCTGTGGCAAAGCGGTAAGATTTGCTGACTTGTAATAAAGAGTTCCCTGGTTCGTTCCCGACAGACTCCTATATTTGCTGTTTTTAGTAGTGAGCTGCTCTTATTGTTAATATTATACAGTACTCACATACATTTGGTTTGCGTCCATAACAGACGGTGGACATTTATAGTACTTGTGAAAATTACAGTTTTATTTTCACTTTTATTCTCTCAGTCACGATTACGATACATACTACATGTTTTCCGAAATGTACTATACAGGTCATAAAATGAATAATTCCAAATATCATATATACCTATGTCTCTGGTTTTTTTTTTGGCAGTGCGTCTTTGACATCATAGACCATAAGGTGCATACTAATTCAGCATGAGCATTAACACTCAATAAAACTGAATAAAAAAAAATCAAGTGACGGTGAGATATGAAGAAGGCAGATTTACCTGCGTTTGTGTGTCAGCTTTTATCCCTCCAGTTCAGAGAACATCCAGTTCCATTGCCTCAAAACACCACTCACATCTACAGTTATTCCCAGTTTCAAATAAAAACTATCAGCGTCAGATCCCTTCGGGGGGATGAGGAGGGTTTGGGGGGGAAGTAGTATGTATCATGATCATGACTGAGAGAATAAAAGTGAAAATAAGACGGTAACTTTCACAAGTACTATAAATGTACACCGTCTGTTACAGAAGCAAACCAAATGTATGCGTGTTGTGGGATATGGCCGGCCGTTCATCCCGGCCAGTACCCCCAGGCCACCAGGTGGAGCCCTTCTTGAAACATAGGGGTGCCCCGAGTTCCAGCAGGGCATCATGGACAGTGGAGTTTTACATCACAACCCTGCTGGATACCATGGGGGCCTCTAGGGGACGCTGCAGGAAGGATCAAGGACTTCTATTTCCCCTATAACCCGGAAGTACGTCTTAGTTACAACGACAGAGGAAATTACGTACTTCCAGGATGAAAAAAAAGAGCTTTCATCTGACCCGGAAGTGCTAGGAAGTCACATGGACTGAGGGTTCAGAAGCACTTCCGGGTCAAGGACTATAAAGGACTCTGGGAAATCCCAGACGGACAAGCTGAGTCAGGAGGAAGGGTGGCAACACGTCTGGGAGTGGAGGATTGTTATTGTTTATTGATTATTGTAGTGATTTATGAGTATAGTGGAGTGGAGAGTGCTTGGTGCACATTATTGTCCTAATAAAATAATAATTTGGACTTTTATCTGGTGCCTGGTGTCTGATCAGAGGGTTCAAGGGAGCAATAGCGCCCCCTATCTGTCACAGTGTACTGTATAATATTAACAATAAGAGCAGCTCACTACTGAAAACGGCAAATATAGGAGTCAGTCGGGATTGAACCGGGGACTCTTGATCAGAAGTCTGCAAATCTTACCGCTACACCACAGAAGCTGATGCCTTACCCTTGAACCTTTTGTGAAGGTGTTTATTTGATCTTTGGACTTCAGACTTCACACATTATATAGTTTATGCCAACATTTTATCATTTACTACTAAAACATGAAAAACGTTTCTGTTTTAACAATGTGTTTACACAGATTATTGTAGAAACGGAACACATGAAATGCATGTGTTACAAATAACGATCTATTACTTCCACTCTAAAATTCCAGCACTTCACTCCCAGATAATAAATCAAGGCATGAGCTGGGAGAACTTTGTGCACGGTCTGCGGTGGTGGGGGGATGGAATAACAGGCTGCTTGCTGCTTGTCTTTATCGGCACATTTACAGGACAAAAGACGCTGAGGGAGAGGTGCAAACGGATTTAAGGTGGGCCGGATCTACAAGTTTTTTCGTAGGCTCTGGTAATTCTAGTGTTAAATGTACAATTACTGTATCACTATTGTGAACAGGGGGGCTGAACGCACCCTTAGAAGACATGGACGCTCCTCCAAATCCCCCTCTTAAACGCTGATACAATGGGAATAAATACAGTTTACCTCCTCTTTGCTCCCTTACTTGCTGGACTGGTACTGTTGCTCTGTCGCATGATATGCATCTCGCATGGTGCTTCACATACTTAAAAGCCTGATCAGCACCTGTCCTTTTTGGCTCTTTCCTTTCTCTCTCTCTCCTCCTCCAGACATCCTCTGCTCCTGTTGGGGGTCCCGTTCCTGACGTGCACCCCTATGATGAAGAAGATGTTTTTGCATTCTTTTAATTGAGAGACAGAACTGTCTCCTCTGTCTTCACATGGAGTTTATTTTACTTTTGAAAGAGACATATGTTCGTTTGAAGTGTTTAAATAAAGTTTCTGTCTCTACAATCTCCTGTGTTTCTGTGCAAATCTGTGACCCAAGTGTCACACTATATTGTGCAACAGAAGCGTCAGAATGAGCTATGAAACAACAGCAACATTTATTTATATAGCACATTTTCATACAAAAAAGTAGCTCAAAGTTTTTACATAATGAAGAAAAGAAAAATAAAAGACAAAGTAAGAAAGTAAAATAAGACAACATTAGTTAACATAGAATAAGAGTAAGGTCCGATGGCCAGGGAGGACAGAAAAAACAAAAAAAAAAACTCCAGACAGCTGGAGAAAAAAATAAAATCTGCAGGGGTTCCAGGCTACGAGACCGCCTAGTCCCCTCTGGGCATTCTACCTAACAAAAATGAAATAGTCCTCTTTGTATTTAAGGTTCTCACGGAAGGACTTGATGATGATGGTCATGCAGACTTCTGGCATTTAATCCATCAATGCTGGAACATCACAGTGCTTTGAGTAGATGGTGGTGGCGCAAGCCGCCACCACAAAAAAAACCGGAAAAAGAAACAGTAGAGAGAGTAGGGGTTAGTACGGATTTTAGAGCCTCCATGAATAGTTATTATAATGAATTGGATATACAGAGTATCAAGATTAAATTAAAGTGAAGTTATGAGAAAGCCATGTTAAAATAATGTGTTTTCAGCAGTTTTTTGAAGTGCTCCACTGTATTAGCCTGACGAATTCCTATTGGCAGGCTATTCCAGATTTTAGGTGCATAACAGCAGAAGGCCGCCTCACCACTTCTTTGCTCTTGGAATTCTAAGGAGACACTCATTTGAGGATCTAAGGTTACGATTTGGAATATAAGGTGTCAGACATTCCGATATATAAGATGGAGCGAGATTATTTAAGGCTTTATAAACCATAAGCAGAATTTTAAAGTCAATCCTGAATGACACAGGTAACCAGTATAGTGACATCAAAACTGGAGAAATGTGCTCAGATTTTCTTTTCCTCGTTAACAAGAAGGCACTGTAATATTGAACACTCCAACAACACAGACCAAGCCATCAACATCACCGGTTTTGAACAAGACCCAATTGGACCCCTTAGTTGGTGGGACAACTTTGAGAGTGAAGTGGTTGTTGCTGAAGAATGGTGAGAGAAGTTTCATTTGTCAAGAACATTTCTGCTGTCTTTGAGTGAGCTGCTTTACCGCCTGTTGTTTTGGCATGCTCTTGACAGTGAATGTTTGCGTTTTCATGCAGATGGAGGTTAAAAAAAAAATGCTGTGCTGTGGACAGGATTTTTTTTTTTTAAGAATGAAGGAGGAGAGCTCCTGTATTAAAATTTACCCGGGTACTTGTGGACTAGGCTCTATTACTGAATCCTAAGCATAGAGTTGGCTTGTGCAAATATTTCATATAATGAAAGAAGGAAAACTAGTCTTAATTTTTACATTTCTGAGGGATGAGTCACCCCATAGTATGAGTTGCCATTCCATCAAGCTAAGCAGCTAAACTCCCAGCTGCAGAGCAACAGACAAAAATTGCAAGCCTACAACGCTGTATAAGAATTTCAACTAGAGCAGCAACAGTGAGGGAGCTACCTAAAATAACAATGTAAAATATCCATTGGCACCTTGTGTCAGCAAGCACCACAACAGCCCAGTGCTACAATATGAAATACAAGTAAGACCATCTTAATGACTGGGCCTTTGTGATGACTCTGCATATCAGCATGTTATATTATAATTTGTGAACACAGGTGAGCTGCATGTATTTTAAATGTGTAGCTTGAAAACATACAGAGCTTAATAAAACAGTAGATCCATTCTTTTCTTGCAGACTGGAAGAAGACAAAGTGAAAAGTTTTAGAAGTTCTATTTTTCCATTTTTTTTTTTTTTTTTTTGGAATTTAAGCAGTTCAAATCCAGTGCATAACAATGATAAGCAGTAAAGTGCCAGAGGGTAAAGAAAAAAAAGTGTTTAGGTTATTCAAAACTGAAAAATATAATTTTCAGAGTTGTTCAAATAGACCTTTTTCAGAAAACAAGCAGAGAGTTACTGTACAGTTTTTCTGTAGCAATGGAAGTTGATTAAGCTCTGAAAGTAGATGCCTACATGTTTCCTAACTTTTGTTGGTTATTTATAAACCATTCATCTGTATAAAAGCAGTAATGTGATAACCTGTGTTGCTACACAATCTGAAACATTACTTGGACAATATGGCACTGTATATTGCTATCATAAGGGCAAGAAAAGGGCAATTAAAATGGAGGACAGACATGCCATAATAACCCTTAAAAGTGTAAGTTGTTCCTTTAGAGAAATTGTAAAGAAAGCCAAGGTTTCAATTAGTTCAGTTTTCATACACCATTACAAGGGATTTGGAAATTGGAGGAAACTGACAAAAACAGGTCTGGCAGACCTAGAGCCACAACTGAATTAGAAGACAAAATTCTGAGAGTCAATAGCTTGCATGATATGCAGTTGTGACCAAATATATGGGCACTGCTACAGTTTTTACAGATAATGCACTAATTCTTCCACAAAATGATCATTACAAAATGATTGATGTTAACATATGTATTTTATTTATTTGTATTGGAAGAACATAAAAATCCTGGGGAAACACATATTAGAATACAAAGACACCAGCAGAACACTGAAAAGATGAATGCTGATCTTTCATAAGGTCTCTTCACAGTTGCCCAGTTACTGCTGAGCATATAACTCAGTTGCAGAAGTGCCACGTTTTTCTTGTAAATTTGATGGTAGAGAATCCCATAAATAAGTTTTTGTGATAAATAATCTGGACACGCTGGAGGGACTATGTCTCCCGGCTGGTCTGGGAACGCCTCAGGATTCTCCCGGAAGAGTTAGAAGAAGTGGCCGGGGAGAGGGAAGTCTGGGCATCTCTGCTCAAGCTGCTGCCCCCGCGATAATAATCTGTACACGGAAAGAAAAAACAAATAAGATATACAAATGCATTTAATCAAATTAACAAAACTACTAATGAATGTAGTAAATGCCTGTATAATTTAAAGCTAAATGTAAATAAAACAGTACAATAGGTGGCAGATTTTAATGGACTAAGAAGACAACAGAATTTATAAAGGCTATTCAGTCAGAATCAAGAGAAAATTTGTACTTGTTACAGAAATACGGAGTACTTTTAGCTTAGCAAGTTATTCAGCAGAAGTGTGTCAAAAAACATTACTGAGGCTCCTTTATACCAACAAGAATATGTCTGCATAATACTTTACTGGGACTGTGACAGCCGAGTCAGAAGGTTTCTTTCTTTTTAATTTTCTGTCTTTTTAGTCATTCTGGTTTGTGTGCAGACTACAGTGCCTATCTATCTATCTATCTATCTATCTATCTATCTATCTATCTATCTATCTATCTATCTATCTATCTATCTATCTATCTATCTATCTGTATGCTCTCGTGGTTCTCATCAATGCACATCTATCGTTGCGTGAAATATTTCATAATAATGGAGTGGTCGTCACACATTACTATAGTAACCAAATATTGAACTTTGTAGCAAAGAATGAGTTTTAATTTAAAAAATTAAAAGATATAAAATGCACCATAGATATTGGTGGCTACAGAACTAGAGACAACTATGATAAAAATGAGAACTGATAATGAGCTGTGGCAAGGTGCAGGAATGACAGGTCTTCCAAATAGCAAAAGAAAGTTTTGGGTGCCAGCTGGGTTGTCCTTTTATTGTCCGTGGAAAAATGTAAAGTAAAGAAAAAGAAATAACTCTCTACAGCATGCATCCCATGTACGAGATATAACAAATAAGGATTTTGCAGTGCAGTCATTGCTAGTGGAGCTCCATCTGGTGGTTGCTCAGGCCAGTAAATGACATTTCCTCTGGGACACCTGGAACTTTCTGGTGGCTGGACTGGAAGGGATGGGCTTAACTGCCATCTGAAACTGCTTTTCAATTCTGTGGGGAGAGAAGGAGAGAACAGGGTTAGTGGCAGCACCCTCTTTCATCTTGGTGGGTTACTACATACATCGACTGAGCCTGTGACAAGGTCCTCCAATGAACATGTGTGACATAGCACCAGCCCCAGCTTAAACCTGGTGTGGTAAGCAGACCTGGCTATGAGGCTGTGGGCCCTGGAGAGGGCATTGTCTTTGGTATGAAGGGCCCCACTCCAGTGCAGCACCTTGAACTGGTATGGCTGCAGACTCAGGAACCAGCAGATGATCCAAGGGTTTGAATCTTGGTAGGAACAAAGCCACTGCAGGGGTGCATGGTCTGTCATGAGGGTGAATTCCTGGCCCATAAGGTAGTATTGGAGCTGCATGATGGCCCATTTGATGGTGAGCGCCTCCATCACATACCTTGTCTCCTGGTCCAGCAGTTTCCGGGGGTGGTAAATGATATGGTGTTCCACTTTGTCGATGACTTGGCTCAGCATGGTGCCAAGGATGGTCTCAGAGACATCGGTCTGAAGGAGAAAAGGAAGAGGGAAATCGTGAGACAGAAAAATCAGAGTGGAAATAAGGGCCGCCTTTAAGTCATAGAATGCAACTTCTATCACAGATTTCCATGTCATCTGTTTGGAGTTTCTTCCTTGTCAGTTCGGTGAAAGGCACAGCTCACTCAGACAAATGGGGAACAAACATACAGCAGTCACCTGCCATCCCTAAGAAAGCTTGTAACTGCCTCTTTCTTTGTGGGTGGGGCCAGTCTCCTATAGTGGCAACATTGGACCACTCCATTTTCATCTCTTCTCTACCTACCACATAGCCGAGACATCTAACCTCAGTCAACCCGAAATAGCACTGCTGGGGGTTGATCCGGAGGCTGGTGCTGCGGATAGTGCAGAAGATGATCGTCACATGCAACAGACATTAATCCCAGGTCTTGGAATAGATGGTGATGTCATCTACGTAGGCAGCATTATAGGCATTGTGGAGTTGGAGAAATCTGTCCACCAGATGCTGGAAAGTCGCTGGGGCTGCCAGTGGCCACTAGGAGTGCTAAACACAGTCTTTTCTTTTGCCGCATTTGTCAAAGGAATCTGCCAGTAGCCTTTCATCATGTCGAGAGTTGACAGATACTGAACATTCCCTAGGTGCTCTAGGAGGTCTGCCCTTAGCATAGGATAGGCATTGAAGTAAGAAACCTGGTTGAGCTGATGGAAGTGTTAGAGGATCCATCTGCTGTTGGGCTTTGGGACAATACGATCGGGAAGGACTGGGATGGGCTATGATTGGCCTCTATTTCACCAAGTTCCAGCCTGTGTTGTATCTTTAGCCCCACCTCTGCATTCTTCACCTCCGGGAGACAATAAGACTGCTCGTGATAACACTCGTGATAACACTCTGGGTTGGTAATGACGTTGTGGGTGATCAGCACTGTTCACCCTGCATTTGGATCCACAACCTTCATGTCTGAGGTGATCACGGCCCCTAATTCCTTCTTTTGTTGGGGTTTAAAGGTGTCCCCAAAGTTTAGTTGTCAGACGTTGTTGTAGACTTGAAACACACTTGTTTCATTATACCTTTGTGAAAGTGTTTACTTTATATTCCAGTTACCACTTGAATGACATCAAATCTGTCTCGGCTTCTCTTGCATGTGCACCCATAAATCCATGTATGAAAATGTCATTATCTGAAAGTGCTATGCCATTTGAACATGAGTTGTCATTTGAACATGGTGGTATTTTTTTCTGACCTTACCCAAACTCCATGTTATGGTGCATGGTACTGAGAATGCAGACAGACTTTTTTTTGGATGCAAACACCATTGGCATGGCCCTGCCAGATCTAAACACTTGCGTGGAGAGTTACTTATGTACTGAAGTGACTTTAGCTTCAGGTGGAAGTCCTACTTTATTTATGGTGCCAACTGCCAAGCAGAGTTGTATTGTAGTGCAGCAGTCTATTAGACAGAGAAAGCGATGTGAAGAAGTTGTCTCTTGTAACAGTTCTGCCTTTGTAAGGAAACTGCTCTATAAGCTTTATGATCACTGTCTCAGAAAGTCCTTCTCCTATGGGACGACTGGGATTTTTTCTTAAATAAGGAGTAGCATGGCTATGCTTTGTCTTCAGATCTGCTGCAATCCAAAACTTTACGCAAATATGTCAGGTTTGTTTGAGATGTATTTCAATAAAGGACAACAGACCTTGTTTGGAAACAGTTGCTCATCAACAGTAATATATTGCCCTGGGTTGTAACTCAAAACACAGTTCTCAACAAAATGTTGTCAGATGTCCAAGATTGCAGCAAATCTGTCATTTTTCACATGTTCTGCATGGGTGTCAAAGCACAAATGCCACATGATAGTCTGATAGCGGTCATGGGGCATTGTTTCTTTGATTGCCGGTGCAACAAAAAATTCTAACCAGGTATCAACCATAGTGCCAACTGTGGTCATTGCTGCTCTTGTGAAAAGAATGGAGATAAATGCCATCAACTCAGAGAGGTAGAGGCAAGTTCATTGTACCACGTCTTTATTTTAAAACTAAAATTGTCAGATATAGATTGGGGATGTGAACATGACTGAGAGAATAAAACTGAATTAAAAAAAAATGCTAACTTTTACGAGTATTAAAAATTTACATTGTGTATTACAAACTTAAATCAAATGTATGTTTTTATTATACTGTATAATAGAAATAATGATAACAGCTCACTACTCAAAATGGGGAGAATCCAGGCTCGAACCCACAACTTCTTGATTATGAGGCAGCAGTTCTTACCTCTGCACCAGCTGAGCAGACATGTTGGTTTTGTGTAGATTGGTATTTGGACTTGGGTTTTTACTCATTGACAGCAACACGCAAATTGAATGATTTCTTTTGTTATATTCTTAAATAAAAGCACACTTGTTTTCTTATACCTTTTTTGAAAGTGCTTATTTGATATTTGGACTTCAGTCTTCACACATTATACACTTCACGTCGGCATTTTGTCATTGTTACAGTAAGATGACAAATTTTCTGTTTTAGTTATGTGTTCAACATTTCTTGCCTCACTTTTCCTGTCATTGTACATTTACCCAGATCGTTGTAGACACTGAGCACTAATGAAATATATGTATCCCTTGTGATAATTGCTCAGACACCACCAGTCAGAGACCACATCTTTATCCAGAATACCTTTTATTCTCTTCTCAACATACACAAGTCAGTCCCACACAATTCCCACAATGCTTCTAGCCCCAGTCTCCCTTCTCCTGGGTCTTCTCTCTCCTTGTCCCTGGGCCACCTGCACTTTCTCTCCAGGAGCTTCGTCCTGCGCAAGCTCCCAACTCCAGCTCCTTGATTGGAGGGAGGCGGCCCCTCTTATCCTCACCCGGATGAGCTCCGGCTGCTCTCCATGACGTCATGTCCTGGTGTGGCGGAAGCATCAGGAGAGCACCCGGAAGCACTCCGGGTGACCCTGGAAGGATCGTCCTCCATTGGTGTGGCGGAAGTAAATAAGTCCCAGGCTCCATGATGCTCGGTGCGCCCCCTGGCGGTGACCAGAGGCCCGGGGGACAAATATGCCACCACCTAGTCCTTCCAGGTGTCCCGGCCGGGTCTGACCCCCAGCCATGCACGACACCCTATAGTCACTTTATACAATTCAAAACACCTCACTGCCAGATAAAGAGACTTCACCATCTGAATTGACTTCAGCAGCCTTGGTGTTGGGATGACTGAGCAGGCAAGTACTGATCGACACATTTGCAAAACAAAGACACTGATGAGGAGGTGTGAAGGAATTTAAGGTAGCCTGGCATTACATTTTTTTTGTAGTCTTCAGGAATTCTAGTGTTAAAATTCTTTCTGATTTGTCAGTTAGTTATCTTTACTATAGTAATACTTGTCACAGAGGGCTGGGGTTCTTACCCAGCTGGGATGCCTGGAAGGACCGGAAGGTGGTATTTATATCTTCCGGGCCACTAGGAGGTAACCACCCTGGGTCAGGATCGGACCATGGGAAAGGAGCAAAGAGGTTCCAACCCGTCAGGACCCATGGCCACCACCAGGGGGCGTTTTAAGCCTCATGAAACCCGGGAAATATTTACTTTCGCCACACCCGGCAAGATGGACGAAGATCCTTCCAGGGACACCCGGAGTGCTTCGGGTGCAAAGGGCAGCACTTCCGCCACACCAGGAAGTGCTGCCTGAAGAACGTCACAAGACACCTGGAGCACATCCAGGTAGAGATAAAAGGGGCTGCCTCACTACAGTCTGAGAGCTTGAGTCAGGAGTGGGAGCATGACAAAGCTCCCCGTAAGGAAAGGCAGCCACGGACTTTGAAATTGAAGCCCGGAAGAGGGGTGATTGGTGTCCTGTTGTTTAGGGTTAAATAAACGGGTGTTTTTTATATAAAGATGTGATCTCTGTCTGGTGGTGTCTGGGCAGATATCACATACTGCAGATGATGAAAGTCTTCAATGTGAGATACTTGTATTTTGTTTTTTGTTTCTTATTTTTTTTACTTTGGTGAAACAAGAAGTCTAAAAATATTCCTTAGCACAGGAATAAGTTTAGGTAAGTAGAATTTCCCTACAGATTTTTCAATCTTATATTTAATATACTGAACTCCTTATTTTATTCAGCATTTTCATTCATCTTTTTGTATCACAAAATTTGGAAGCAACAGGAAAGTTTAAACATGCTGGGTAAATCAACCATAACACTCAACTAAGCAGATTTGGGATTTGTCTTCAATCAACAAAATCATTGCAGAATTAAAAATGGGGCAAATATTTTGGCAGAAGACATTTAATGCAAAGAAATGTTAAGGTTTTACCCAAATAAAATGAAGCAAAAATATTAAATACTAGTGGAACACATGGACCTCAGGTCTTCAAATAAAAGGATGAACTCCACCAATATAGTGATTGACTTGATTATGAATTTTGTACATGTAGTCACCATGTCCTGGAGGATTATCAATGGACACAAAAGATAAGGATCAAGTAATATTTTTACATTTTGACAAAGCAGTGTTTTGCTTTCTTCCTAAAAATAGAAAAGATATAATCAATCCAACTTTCCCAAGTAGTGTGTATCAAACATTGATATAAGGATGTAAAAGTAATATTTGCGTGTGGCCAGGAATTTAGAGCACTTGAAGACCTGCTACACGGATGGGCCAGAGTATCAGAACGCTGAATAATTGGTCCAAATTTAGGCTAGTTTTGCGATTTCTCTTTGGTCTTCACTGAAGAGGTTTCTTAGTTTGGCTTGAGGCCAAACAGTGGTCACAGGTCTCGGTTTTCTCAAGACATGCTGGTGTATATCACTTGCTTTTGCAATGAAGTGTGTATCTTGTATGTGATGATCAGCAGATGGAGCAGCAGTTTTTCTTGTCATTCAGTCCATCAGCAGCTGCTGCCATGTTTCTTTTCCTGTTAGCTACGTCATGCAAATACATGAGTTGCATGCAACTCACATGAAACACAGCATCCCCATCACCCTGCCGAGCTTTCATTAATATCTTTTTGTCACCAGGGATGTTTCCACACATGACTGCTGGGTCATTTTTTTTTTTTTTTGGTTCAGCTGTGTCGCATGGTGCTGCAGGACATTGTTTTTGGTTTGGGAGTGAAGTGGTGCAAACTCCTCTCATGAAACACAGTAACACCAGTCACACTGATGTTAATGTAATGCCGTTCTGATGCATTGACTGTTTTCTTCATCTTTCAGTTGTTTTCTCGTCAGCTATGTCACATAATGCACACACACTATGATGAAATTCCTGTCAGCTAATGCGTACGACTGTGTCGTCAATTGTAGTGAGATGGAGTCAATGCCCAAGTTTGGGGCTGCTGTGAACTGCACTTGCATTCTTGGAGCACAAAGTGTTAACTAAGACCAACATCATCAAGAACATAAAAATATCTTCACAAGATATCTCAGTTTTAAGCTTCTTCACATTGCTGTTGGAGTTTTCATTTTGCTCTAGACGTGCTCCTTTTTTTGGAATGTCAGAGGACCAGGACTTCACAAAGTGTGGCTTGCTTCACTTGCACAGGCACAATGAAGGGGGCAGTGGGGATACAGGATGGAGAGAAAGAGAACAATGCTCTTTCTATTTTATCCCTTATACCTCAATAACTATACTGTTATGACAACATAACAATACACTACATAGATTTCATATTATTGCCAAGTGATACAGCTATGTTAAAGCTATCGTATGTATGATGTACTACCTTAACCTAAGACTACAAAATATAAACAAATGTTTAGAAGAAATATTTCCATTACCAAATAGAGAACTTGTGTGCTGTAATGTCAAAGGTCTTAATCATGAATTAAAAAGAAAGTACTCTTGCACATAACAAGTCTAAATGACAAGATAGTATTTTTAGAGGAGACTAACTTATTGAGCAAGGACCAGTTTTGGTTGCAAAGAGAGTGGTCTGGCCAAATTTTTCACTCTAGGTATACAAAGAAAACCTGGGGCGTGGGAATCTTAATACACAGAACTATCTCATTTGTAGTGTCAGATGCAATATCTGATTCTGAAGGGCAATATGTTATGGTGACAGACAATTTATCTAATACTAAAATGATTTTAAAGTACTATCTATGCACCTAACGCAGATGATAGGGCTTTCTTCCAAAATTTATTTGCATCTGTCCTTAATGTGAACACTCACAAAATTAGAATGGCCGGAGACTTTAATAGTGTTTTAAATCCAGACCTGGATAGATCCTCATGATCTTTATGACAGTGGAATAGCTCATTTCCAATTGTTTGAGAACTCTTTTAATTTAGGCATAGTGATAACAACAAAGAGCAAACCAAACTAAACATCTGAGGATTAAATAAGGTTCCTGCAAGATCTTCTCTAATGATGTTCTAATTATTTACATCTGATCAGTATTTGAGCTTGTGATAAATGTAGGGATGTAGTTATTTTTTTCCCAAATGCCAAATTTGCATTTATGTTTAGTTAAATTATGCAATGCACTACAAGATCTAAATGCAGCATGATGTTTGTTCTACAACATCACTTTTATCTATATATATTATTTAAAGGAACACCAAATCTTAATATGCCCACTGCATATATTTTTGTAATATACAGGAAAGTCTGCTTTATAAATAATGTACAAGTCAACTGCTGCTGCTCAATGGTTTGTGTTTACAGCACTTTGTAATTAAGACTGTTGTTGACTTTAATTAATTTTTCTTAAACATGTAGGCACTGGAAGAGCTTCTCTAATGCATATGAACAGAATTTAAATGCAAAATACTGTTAGATTGTATTTCATATGAATGTAAATTATTTCAGTTAGATTCTTGGCTAGTTATTTCTGACATCAGTTTTTCATTTTAAAATGCTGATGTATGAGAATAAAAGCTGTTGCAATGTATTATTCAATGCCTGCTTTTTTACATGCTAGTTTTGAAAGCACTGTAGAAAATTGTAAAATATTCAATTAAACCCTAAATGTTTTAAGAGACAGAAGCAGCTGTAGCCTGTCAGAACATTTAATCTTCTAATTTAAGATTAAAGTCCTGCTTTGAGATGTCATTAAGATTTTAAGGATTAAAGATTAAATGCTGCAAATCAAATCAAAATCTAATCTCAGGATTCATCAAACTACCAAAACCTTAGATGTCATTATAATGTAGGATTAACACAAAGCTTCCAAGGCCATATCTTACATCTCACAATTTTACAGGACTCAATCAATATCTTCTTACATATTTAGAAAGAGGAAACACAATAAAATAAGTAAACAGAGTCACTGCTGTGTTTTTGTCAAACAGTATCCTGCAAGGTTTTATAGTGGCTTGTCCAGCTGCACAGAAGAGTGCTGCAGACTCAACAGGATGGACAGAAGAAATTCTCTTCAAGCCTGCATGGAGAAACAGACAGACCAGGTTGTGCTATGTCCTCTTTTAAAGTAGTGCCCAGAATTAAATTCTTCAAAGTAATTTGAGTGAGATAGCAGTCAGGTGGACCTGGCAGAAGGCCGAGAGGTGAAACTGTAGAGCATATGATACAAGGCCCTAGAATGGTAATTAATGCTCTGGAAAGCATGACTTTGGGAAACAGCTAGCTAATGTGTAGATCGAGTAATCATTAAGCTAGATACGCACAAGTACACCCATTTCATATAAAACATTACTTTTATTTTTATCATCAATCTGTCTGTTTCCTAACAATCCTATCCATATCAGGCTTGCAAGCATATCCAGGCAGCACTGGATGAAAGACAGAAATCAATCCTGGATCAGACAGTAGCTTATCACTGGTCCAGTTTAGGATGATTAATTAACCTTACCTGTATACTGTATTTGGGACGTGCAAGGCTATAACAAGCAGGAACAGGAAGAACATGCAAAAAACATACAGGCAGTACTTGGCGCTTGGATATGAAAACTGGTCTTTCCCTGTTCAAGCTCCTGTAGTGAGGGCTTTTAACTGGACTCTCTTGCTCTGTTTCTGTTTCTGTTAAACATAACTGCATAGCAGATTTCTATCATACATTTTCCATTTTAGATGTATGATTCAGATAGAAGTGGTGTGGACATAATGTCAATGATGCCATTTATACAAAATAAGCCTACTATTAATTAAATCACAAAAGTATGTCACAAATTCATTTTCTGTCAGCAGCAACCTTCCTTAAAATATCTTTCAGCACATACTATACAATAATACAATACAATTTATTTTTGTATAGCCCAAAATCACACAAGAATTACCTCAATGAGCCTTTAACAGGCCCTGTCTTTTGACAGCCCACCAGCCTTGACTCTCTAAGAAGACAAGGGAAAAACTCCCATAAAAAGCGCATTGCAGTAGTTAATCCTACTCAAAATAAATGCATGAATTAATTTCTCAGAATCCTGCTTATTTAGAAAACACCATTATTTCTCAACATTTTTAAGATGGAAGTAACATGATTTAGACAACTTTGTAAATTGTGTTTTAAGTGACATGCTAGAATCAAAGATAACTCCTATATTGCGTGCTGATTCAATACAAGCAATGGTGATTCCAACTGAGTTAAATGATGACAAAATATTATTACGATCAGCATCATTCCCTTCAATAAATAGCATCTCTGTTTTATCTGTGTTTAAAGACAAGTAGTTCTCATCCATCCACTCCTTTAATTCACTAACACAACTAATTAAAGACAACATTGGAGAAACTTAATTTTATCTAAAAGAAAAGTATAACTGGGTATCATCTGTGTACAAGTGAAAATTAACATGACGTTTTCTAATGATAGATCCCAGTGGAAGCATGTAAAGTGAAAACAGTAAAGGTTCCAGTACTGAGCCTTACAGGACCATATCTCAATTCTGTGCATGGTGATGGAGTACTGTCAGCACATTTCTGTACATACTGGAGTCGATTTGATAAATAAGAGAATATCATTTACAACACGCGTTAGTGCCGCTTCTGTACTATGACCAGTGCGGAAACCAGACTGGAATTTCTCAAATATATTGTGATGCGTAAGATGTGACTGAAGCTGATTGGTGACTACTTTTTCAAGTATTTTAGATAGAAAGGGTAAATTTGAAATGGGTTTATAGTTATCTGAGCTATAATTAAATAATATGACGAGATTCCGTATTATTTCTGTCCACTCAATAAAGATGTGCTGCTATAAAAAACATTTCATTAGAAGGAATAACCATTATATTTTACATCAATAAACATTTTGAATTCCTCACAAAAATTATTAAATAGAATTATGTGATTCTCAGCCCTGATTGTAAACAGTCTGTGACAAAATTACACAAATAATAGGTGAACCATTTAAGACAGGATCAAATGGCTAATGAAAGTGGTGGTCTAACAAAGATGTGCCACTGCTAGGAAGCTTTAGCCATCATCGTTCACAGTAACAGCATCAATAGTGAACCTGTCGTCAAGATGGGTACCAGGATGTGGCCTGCATCTGCCTGAGTATCTCTGAGCGTCCCTGCCAGGCAGGAGAACAGGGTGGCACCCTTCACAATGTCTACTTCTAGTACTGAATATTTTATGTAGACGTTGAGGTATCTTTTAATTCTGTCCTTTGGTGATTGCACTATATGACAACATGTTAATGCCTTTTAATTTTGTGTGATTTATGGTTTATTTATTCATCTAACAGTTTATCATCACTGCTACTTGCTGTCTCATTTATCCTCGGCTGGTCTGCAACCACCTCTCCAATCTTCCATGGCTCCTCCCATGTGGCTACAATAATAATTTTTTCAGCCTCATCTGCTGCCTGCACTTTCATGCAACCAGGAACCACCTCACTCTGCTAACTTGATACACTCATGAGAGGATCCAAGCCAGTAACCTTCTTGAGAATGCTGGCCACCATAACCAGGCCATTGGATTTAAGAAGAGAGGTTAGTCACATAAATTGTGTTTTATAAGTGTTTGATCAGGAAAACACAGTGGCACTGCTGCTGTATTGCACCCAGGAGACCAGGGTTTGTGTATTGAGAGCTCCCTGGGTAGACTTTGCATGTTTTTCCCTATGTCTGCATGGGTTTCCTCCCACAGTCCAAAGACATGAAGGTTAGGTGAACAGACTGGCCCTAACATGCATTTTTGTGTATCTGTGTGTTTGTGATGATGCCGGTCCCTTGCAGACTCCCTCTTCCCACACAGGAGTCTGCTGAACCAACACCGTCGATAGTTATGACCGATATGAGCGGACAAATGGTGGAAAAAGTGCCAAAGTGCTTTTATTAAAAACCAGTCAAAACAAAAGTAAAACCAACAAGTGTCAATTGTGCAGTGTTCTAAAAAACAGTACATAAATAAATTAATAAAAATCATTGTGAAAAGTGGGGATAAAAATAATCCATAAATAAATCCATTAAAAATCTGAGGTTAAAATACAAACTAACTCCTCCTGATCTCAGCCCATCTCCTTCTCATTATCCCCGGCTCACCCATTGCTCACATAGCCGGCGGAGACTAAGCAGCCACGAGCAGCTTTCGGCCGACCTCCATCTTTGCTGCCACCAGGCATCACGGCCAGACCGTCCGAGGTCGGCTCTCCTCCCTTCTTCCTTTGCGCTCACGTGGTTGCACCTCGGAAGCCTAGGGAGGGCACCTGCCTTGCTCGCCACACTCCACCCGAATGTTCAGTGGGGAGAACTAGCCCCTAAAGCACCACAGCTAACTCTCCTTCATGGGGCCCAAGTTCTTACTGCTTCCTCCTTTGAGGTGACCAGATCAATTGCCAAGACTGCCTTTAACGTCTTTTAACCTCTTTCTGTCTTCTCCCTTTTCTTTGATTCCGCCAGAACGGAACGACTCGCCCCAAATACCTCATTAACTTCCTTGCGTCGTGCAATCACGCCCACGGAGAGTGACATGGCTTTATGGATTTAAAACTGGCCCTTTTTGTTTGAAGCTGCGGACCCACAGATTGACTAGTGCCTTGTTCAGGAATCGTTCCAGTCTTGGGCCCAATACTTGCTGGGATGGGTTCCAACTTCCCCGTGACCATACTCAGGATGGGTGGATGGAAGTGTGGGGATTTAAATCATTATACAGTAACGTTATTTAGGCCACAAGAAAATAAAACAAATGTCTATTTCAGAATTTTTAAGTTACTTTTATTATGATGTCTTGCACATCTTACATTCATAATAATCTCACAATGAACATTTATGTAAAGGGTTTGTATATATCAAACAAAAATGGTTAAATGGCATTTAATAAGTACAGGTGGAAAAGGTAATTATTTATGCACAATAATGTTGGAAATGAAAGATTCAATGAAAAAGAGGAAGGGTTAAAATAACAGGTACTTAATTTTTTAAATTTTAATTGCTGCAAACTCACATACAGTGGCTATAAAAAGTTTTCACCCTCTCTTTTCAAAGTAACTGATCACATTACATATTCACCCCCTTAGATTATGAATGGTGCAGCTGGTTGGTTAGTAAAATGGAGATAATATATCTTTAGTCAAGGGTTCAATTGACTGTAGTATAAATGTACCCGTATCTGGAAGGTCAAACTTGTGTGTATTCAATATTGTGGCCTAACCTACACAACAATAAAGCATCCATGAGAAAAGATCACAAGTCAGAAGATGAATATAAAAAAATAATCCAAGTCACTGAATGTCCCTTTAAGTACTGTTAAATCAATCTTTAAGAAAGGGAAAGAGTATGGTACTGATGTAAACCAGCCTAAATTAGTCTATCCACAAAAACAGAGTGATTCTGAAAGGCCAACAAGAGATCTATGACAACTCTGAAGGAGTTATAAGCAATAGTGACTAAAATTGGAGAGACTATGCATACATCTGTTGCTTGGGTGCTTCACCAGTCACAGCTTCATTGCAGAGTGAGAAAGAGAAAGCCACTGTTAAAAAAAAGAGCTCATGACATCTTGGCTAGAGTTTGCCTTAAGGCTCAAGGCAGACCCTGAAGTCAGCTGAAAATAGGTTCTGTGGTCTGATGATCCAAAATTAAATTGTATTTTATCAAAAACATACCATCCCTACTGCAAAGCATGACAGTAGCATCTTCATGCTGTTGGGATGCTTCTCTGCAGTAGTCCCTGGAGGGCTTGTGAGTGTAAAATGAATGCAGCAAAATACAGGGTATCCTGGATGAAAACCAGACTTTTGCACAAAACAATGACCCCAAGCATAAAGCCAAATCTACAAAGGAATGGCTTATAAACAACAATTTTAATATCCTGGAGTGGCAAAGTCCAGACCACACTCTAATTGAGAATTTGTGGCTGAACTTGATAAAGGCTGTTCACTCACCATTCCCATGTAACCTGACAGAGTTTGAGCAGTTACACAAAGAAGAATGGGGAAAAACTACACTGCCTAAAAACCTGTCCACACAGATTCAAAGCTGGAATTTCTGCCAAAGGTGCATCTGCTAAACACTGACTTAACGGTGGAATACTTCCATCCATCCATTATCCAACCTGCTATATCCTAACTACAGGTTCACGGGGGTCTGCAAGGTGGCATACTTGTGTGATCAATTATTTTATGTTTTATATTTGTCATTAATTTAGACCACTTTGCAGAGATCTATTTTCACTTTGATATTAGCTTGCTTATCACTACCAAACAACATAACCACCAACTATAAGAAAAACCAAGCTTGTGATTACACACAAAAACTCTTTGAATTACTAATGTCCAGTCAGGTTCTAATTCATTTAAAAAATCATACTAATGGCATATTAGCCAAGGAAATCAGTGCAGCATTAATAAAGTCAAAGATCTTATTGAGAAAAGACAAATTAGATGAGCCAAAAAATAATACACATACAAACATGTTTTTCTTAAATGTTTTCATGCATAAACAACATCAGATTAAAATTGTGAGATTCAGTGATATTATATAAAAATGTCACAAGGCAAAATTTCAATGTAGGATATGTTATTCAGTAAATTAGAGAATTGATCAAGGGACTGAATACTTTTGTGGCTGTATACATTACATGTCTGAAAATTATGTATATGTGTCTAAACATATACAGTATATACCAAATCATATTATTATTATCAAAAATTTGAAGAAGGCTAAAATCACAAAATGACTGTTGGCAGACAAAAGCATCTAAAATGTGAAATACATGACCCAAAAATCCTGCAAGTCTATGTTATTACAATCTGCAATTGAACGTTACTTTACATATGGCTTTTATTTTAAAAAAATATTACATTTTTAGTTAAATACTATAAAAAAATAATGAATGTAAAATGAATTATAACTTTATTACTGAAACAAATTTAAGTAGTAATTCAGTAAAAATGTATCAATATAGTTTTAGAAAGAAACAAAAAGTCTTTTTATGTTTATATTTATGAAAAACTTACCATGTTTCTTTTGTAAACAGTCATTCTACATTGAAACATGACATCTGCTCCATGTGTATTTGTCATATTCTTCATGAATGACATGATAACTAAGTCCGATATTTACATAAGCAGTCACCCTCCAGACCAGTATTGCTTGATTTATTGATTGTCAATATGCTATGGTGGCAGTAAATTTATTGAATGCTACTGAAGATTTTATTATGATATTTTTTATATTTTGTAATTTTATTTAAAAAAACCCTTCAGCTGAGAAGATTCCAAGGAAAAATATTTACAAACCATTAAAAGTAGTACCCAATCAAGAAGCAGACATTAAGAGACACTAAATAAATAAATTATATTTAAGTAGATTTTTGCATTGTTGAAAAACAAAATAGAAAATAAAGATCCACTCAATGCCAATAGTCGCACTACTTAGGATTTGTTACCAAATCTAATATCAACTAAACAAGTATACAAGTGGGAAACTATACATTTTAAATGCATTTGCAAAATCACTGCATGGCTCATTTTCGGAAATAATAATGCTTTCTGATACTGAGATTAGAGTAAATGTAGGGTTATAAAATACAAATTTATAGGTGGCTGTTTGTTTTTGTTAGAATATTTATAGATGAATGTTTATTTTTGGGATTATTGACATTATTGACACACATAAAAGTATTTCTGTATCAATAAGCATTTGATGTGCTACACAACAGAAACAGTTAAAACCATTCCATTGTAATATTTTTAGGATCCCTGAAACCTGCAAAAATATTCATAATGCTGGGCCACCTTAATTTTACTCGCAACTCCTCATCACTAAGCTAATAACACCTTTATTTTGCAAATGTGTCAATCGGCTGTGGGCAGGCAGCCTGCTATCCTATCCCCTACCAAGGCAGCTGAAGTCTGTTTATCTGTGAGTGAGATGTCTGGAATTGTATAGGAAAATAATACATTGTTATTTGATATACGCAGGTTGCATGTCTGTTCCATGTCTACAATAATCTGTGTAAATGTAGTATGCCGTTTTTTGCTAGGCAAGAAATGTTGAACACATAACTAAAACAGAACATTTTTCATATATTATAGTAATAATGACAAAATGTTGACGTGAAGTGTGTAATGTGTGAAGACTGAAGTCCAAATATCAAATAAACACTTTCACAAAAAGTAACTTCGTTAATTCACGTCTCTATCTGAAAACTAACAGTGTCAGATCGAGGCAATGTGAACGTGACTGAGACAATAAAACCGAATAAAAGAAAATGCTAACTTTTATAAGTACCATAACTTTACATAGGCTGTTAAGACTCTACTTTATGTGCAATTTTTCTTTTTTGATTCACACATTACACACTTCACTTCAACAGTTTCTCATTTTTTTTATTCAGTTTTATTCTTGGATTCTTGAATAAAACTGAATTTGAACTATTTTTTAATTCAATTTTATTCTTGGATTCTTGAATAAAACTGAGTAAAAAAATTGTTCAAATGACATGTTGATGTGAATGTCTGTGTGCGAGGAAAAGTAACATTCACCATAGACATTGTGGTGTCTGTTTGCTCAACAAGACACCAAGAAGAAATGATTGGGCTGCATTTGTATGTCTGCTTTTATCCCTTCAGTGCTAACTTTTACAAGTACCATAACTTTATGCAGGATGTTACAGACTCACATCAAATATATGTTTTTATTATGTGAAAATAATAGCAGCTCACTACTCAAAGCGCTAAATGTAAGGACGATGCAAGATTCGAACCTATTACCTTGAGGTTGCTAAGTAGTGGCTTTTCCACTGCGCCATCTGAGACAGAATAGCATTACTACTGTGACAACTGGTTGAAAATGAAAAGTGCAAACACACATATATGTGAACATCCTTTACTTTGTACTGACAGATAGCTGGGCTTTTAGCAACATGTCAATTGATCAGCTTCTTTTTCTTCACTTTTATTCTTGAGTAAAAGCATATTTATTTTGTTACATCTTTTGTGAAAGTGTTTATTGGATATTTGGGGTTCAGTCTCCACACATTCTACACTTCACGTCAACATTATAATGTAACATAAGAAAACATTTTCTCTTCTTATTGTATTTCATTACCTACATAATTCCTTACAAATCATCAGATAAACACTTCAATACAGACTTGAACTGTGATGTTTGCAGCCTGGTGATGCCTTCATCTGACTGAACAGGGGTGGGAGATGGGTGTAGCATTTACACATTTACAAAACAAAAGCAAGCTATTAGCGCAGTGATAAGGAACTATGAGGTTTTTGGCGTTTGTCAGGAAAATTTAAGGAGGTCTGGGACAATGAAAAAAAAATGTAAACTTCAGGGATTCTAGTGTTAAGAAAGATAATAACTTATAATTTTTTTATGAAAGTTCATTAGCAAATTGTATCACCACAATATATTAATAAACTAAAGTAAGAAAAACTAAAATGGCAAAATAATGAAAGTGTCTTTCAGAATCATGAAAACATATTGGAGGGCGTGCCTGCATGCTTTCAAGGGTAGGCTTATTAAAGCCATTAAATGATAATGTGCATACATTCAGCATATGAAAATTTAGGTTTGTACAGCATTTGCTTTGATGACATAGTGGATTAATCCCACTGATATACACAATGTGCTCCTAGCATCTTGCATCAAAAATATTTTGATGGCACATGGAAGACGGTTGACTCTTGAAAAACCACCATAATGTATCTTGACATATAACTACTAAATATTTTTGTTGGAAGTTGCATTTGTACACCATTCGCAAGTCGACTTGTGCAAAGGTTAGATGACTGTAGCATAATTAAAACTGCTAGTAGCTACTAAGTACTGAATGTTATATTCTGTGTGATGCTGTCTGATTACCTATTTTGAATGTTGGCTTGAAAACTACTGTATATACATTTAAAAATACATGGAACACAAATACATTACATATAGAGATAGTGAAAGACTATAACAGCATACATCTGCCAAGTATAAAAATGTAAAACCATGACGAATGGGAAAGAAGGTAAAAGACCACAATATTCCAGTTGTAAACATGATGAAGACTATACTGCTGAAATGTTGTCTTTTAGCTTCATTGCTTTTCAATGTGGAAAAATTTTTTAACTTTTTGTTCCTTATATTACATATACAGTATATCTTCTGTGAGAATCTAATGCTTATTATAAAAGATTCAGGTCAATAATGTCAAATATCTGCTTCCTCATAAAACTCTCATATTTTTGGCATAATTTTGTTTTTTATTGTTATAAGAATTTGTTGTGTATCCCTGAAAATAAACGATTGAGATTTGTTGTACAATCATCATTAATAGACTAAACTTTAGACTCTTCTGTAAAGCCTACAACTAAAGTATCTACAGGAAAGTCCTTAATAGAAGATACCAGAAGATCACATTCATTGATATCCTTTCCTTCTGTCATCAGGGAAGAAAGCGGACATTCTGGAGAAGAATATTTGGCAAGAACACTGATTTGGTCAGGTTTAAGAGCAGCTTCACTGCATATCTTATGGCAAAGACCAGAAAGATTGTGCTTTATTTCTTCAATGTTTATTTTTAACTGGTTACTTTCAAACAGCATCTTCTTCTTTTCATTTTTCTGTAAATAGAAACACAAATAGTACGCTGGCGTTATTGCTGCAGTTTTCAAAAAGTGAATCTAGACAGATAAATGATAAAACACTTGTTAAAATTTTTTTTTTTTCAAAACATACTGTTAAAACGTTAATACAAAATATTGGTCACATGATTTTTCAAGCATATCACTGTAGCTTTCAAATTTTGGAAAACAGAATATGCTATAACATGTATAGCACACGTCTATCTTCTCTCCTGAAACTGGTGATTAAATCAATTTAATACTTCATGTACCCTTAATGTTTTCTTCAAAGAGAATTGTATAGCTTAAAGAACTGCTGCCACATGACTCAGAGCTGAGGTACCATACACAAAGTGTTTCAAAAGAATATGAAACTTGTAATGTTTAAAACCAGCAAACAATAAGAGTAAGTCCTGGAAAAATTATTTTCATGAGTATATTTCCACTGAAACTCATTATATATAACTCTAAGAAGGCCCTATATTAAGAAAGAAAAAAAAACTAATAGGTGCAGCCAGGCCTTCTACTGTATGTCAACAAACAGTAAAACAGAAACCAAACCTGTCAGTTAAATTATTATGGCTAATAGAAGATTACCTACTGACCGGCTGATCATCTTATCACATCACTCCAGTTGTAGCTTCTCTGGCAAAGAAGCCGCATTGTGAAGATGGACACTATTGTCAGTGTCAGAGGATATTCAGCCTATGCCCTGTATACAGAAGAAGCTGGGTTCTGCCCAGCGACTTAAGAGATACTGTAACTTTCAAGATTTTGTTCACATAGGAATGCACACAGGAAGGTGAGAAAAGCAGAGAATGCCTTTTGATGTGTATCTCTTGGTTTATTTTTTGTGCATACCTCATTTGTTATTTAAACTGAAATAATAATAATAATAAAATAATTCATTACATTTATATAGCGCTTTTCTCAGTACTCAAAGCGCTATCCACACAGGGAGGAACCAGGAAGCGAACCTACAATCTTCCACAGTCTCCTTACTGCAAAGCAGCAGCACTACAACTGCGCCACCTGTGAGGAAATGGTCATGTGTGCCTTCTCTTTGGAGAACGCATTCAACCGTGTCCCTCGAAGCATCCTGTGGGTTGTGCTCCAAGAGTACGGGGTACAAGGCTCGTTGTTATGAGCCATTCAGTCCCTGTACAGGAGGAGCAGGAGCTTGGTCCGCATTGCCGGTAATAAGTCAGACTCATTTCCTGTTGAGGTTGGACTCCGCCAGGGCTGCCCTTTGTCACCGATTCTGTTCATAAGTTATATGAACAGAATTTCTAGGCGCAGCCAAGGAGGGGAGGAGGTCTTGTTCGCTGACCTCAGAATCTCATCTCTGCTATTTGCGGATGACGTGGTTCTGTTGGCTTCATCGGACAGTGGCTTCCAGCTCTCATTGGAGCGGTACGCAGCTGAGTGCAAAGCAGTGGGAATGAGAGTCAGCACCTCTAAATCCGAGGCCATGGTTCTCAGCCAGAAAAGGGTGGAATGCTCTCTCCGGGTTGGGAGCACAGTACTGCCTCAAGTGGAGGAGTTCAAGTATCTCGGGGTCTTGTTCACAAGTGAGGGAAGAATGGAGCGGGAGGTTGACAGATGGATCGGTACGGCATCCGCAGTAATGCGGGCTCTGCAACGGTCCGTCGTGGTGAACAGAGAGCTGAGCCAAAAGGCGAGGCTGTCGATTTACCAGTCGATCTACGTTCCTACCCTCACCTATGGCCACGAACTTTGGGTAGTGACCGAAAGAGCAAGATCGCGGATACAAGCGGCCGAAATGAGTTTTTTCCGCAGGGTGGCTGGACTTTCCCTTAGAGATAGGGTGAGGAGTTCAGTTATCCGGGAGAGACTCGGAGTAGAGTCACTACTCCTCCGCATTGAGAGGAGTCAGTTGAGGTGGTTCGGGCATCTGGTTAGGATGCCCCCTGGACGCCTCCCTGGGGGGGTGTTCCGGGCATGCCCCACTGGGAGAAGGCCACGGGGCAGACCCAGGACACGCTGGAGGGATTATATCTCCCGGCTGGCCCTGGAACGCCTCGGGGTCCTCCCAGAGGAGCTGGAGGAGGTGGCCGGGGAAAGGGATGTCTGGGCTTCCCTGCTTAGGCTGCTGCCCCCACGACCCTACCTCAGATAAGCGGTGGATAATGGATGGATGGATGGTCATGTGAGCAATTGAAAGCAAATTTAGATATCTGCAATGACAACTTATCACACTGAGATGCTTGCTCGCTGTTACAAAATACCACAGAGGTCTCATCAAATGCTCATTAGGCTTTGTAGCTTCTTTTACTAGGTCTATTTTTGTGTGTTGTCATTCATATTAGACTTATGTCCTAACTATTCCCGCAAGATTTTTTTATTATACGCTGTAACTGCATTTATGAGTTTCCATAGTTCTTTCCTGCCATTGTGATATTACTGTGATTACATAGTACTCTGTATTAACTTGGTTCAAAGTTATTGTGTCACACAACTCTTTTTAGTTTATATATATATATATATTTTATATATATATATATATTTGCAGCTGAAGATCCACGAAGGGAGAAAAAACGAATCACGTATCATAAAATAGTTTTTTATTCCTGAGCTTTCAACCCCTATCAGGGGTCTTCATCAGAGGATAATGCTTAGACTTACAAGAATCAAAGGCAATATATAGCAACACATTCAGTGGGGGGGGGGGGGGGGGGTTGTATAGTTTAATTATTGTGTACATGTCCTTCTTAAGTTGGCATATGCTGGATTTATGTCCAAGTGTCTGTTGATGGCGTTTTCATCTGATAGCCAAGACTCTGCCAACTCTCTGGCACTTTTAGTACTGGCCTTAAATTTTACTTTTACGTTGTCCCAGTTGAATGTGTGTCCTGTCGATTTAGTATGTGCGTATATCAACGATAGTGCATCCTTTCTTCTGACGGCGTTGCGATGTTCCTGTACACGTGTTGAGATTCTTTTTGATGTTTGTCCTATGTATACTGCTGAGCAAGAATTGCATGGAATACTATAAACTGCGTTTTGTGTTTCGGCTGTAGATTTCTTGTTTTTAGCATTAAACAGGACCATGCGCAGATTGTTCATGGGTTTATGTGCTATTCTGATGCCCCACTTGGTCAGGGTGCGTGCAGTGCCTTCTGACACATTATGGTGATACGGGAGTGAATGCCAGGTGGGGTGGGGGTTCTGATTTAAGTCGATTGTATGCTGATTCCTTTGGCGTCTGCTGTGTAGACTCCGATTAATGAATGTTTTTGAGTATCCGTTCGAGGTGAAAAGATGGAATAGATAGCGTCTCTCATTAATTTTTGTTTCCTTGGTATTACAATGCGTGTGGACTCGTTTGAATAGGGTTTTCACGCAGCTCCGTTTATGAGATACCGGGTGGTTGCTGGCGAAGTGTAGAATCTTGTCTGAGTAGCATTGTTTGCGGTAAACACTTGTGGTCAGGGTGGCGTCAGTATTTCTTGTGATGTAAATGTCCAGGAAGCTAATGTGTTGGTTGATTTCTTTTTCCATTGTGAACTGGATTGCAGGGAATATTGTGTTAATATGATTGTAGAACTCATTCAGCTGGTTCTTTCTTAATATGACGAATGTGTCGTCTACATAGTGTATCCAAATTTTGGGTGTAATCTGGGATAAAGCTATGTTTTCAAATCGCTGCATTACCAGTTCAGCTAGGAGTCCAGATAACGGTGATCCCATTGGCATGCCTTCTTTCTGTGTGTAATACTTGCCGTTGAAATGAAAGTGAGTTTTTTGGCAAAGTGATATTAGGTGAATTATGTCTTTGATGGACAGTTTGGTTCTTGTCTCTATGGTGGGGTCACTATCCAGTTTCATTAATAGTGTTTCTGTGGCCAGTTGGATCGGGATCATGGTGTATAGCGATACAACATCAAACGAGACCATGATCTCGTCCTCGGCGATGGATACGTCTTTCAAGCGCTGTAATGCCGACTCCGCGCTGTTGACGGAATAATCTGAGTCGTCAGTTAAATGTTTAAGTAGTTGGAAAAGTCTTTTTGACAAGTTGTATGATGGTCCGCCTATTAGGCTAACCACTGGTCTGTATTTTAGTGGTGTTTTGTGTATTTTTGGGAGTCCATAAAATTCCGTGCAGTTAGATACAACCCCCCCCATTGATCATACTGACTTAGTCACCTCCACCCACCCCCCCCACTGAATGTGTTGCTATATATTGCCTTTGATTCTTGTAAGTCTAAGCACTATCCTCTGATGAAGACCCCTGATAGGGGTTGAAAGCTCAGGAATAAAATAACTATTTTATGATACGTGATTCGTTTTTTCTCCCTTCGTGGATCTCCAGCTGCAAATATGCAAACCGTAACACAGACCTTCTCTTCCATATTATATATATATATATATATATATATATATATATATATATATATATGTGTGTGTGTGTGTGTGTGTGTGTGCTTGATATGTATAGTTTATTTGGATGCTTGATGTATGTCCAGGCTCTTCCAACAAACCTCCAGCTGAAATAAGGTTAAAAAAAGAAGAAAAAAAAAAAAAAAACAGAACACCCTAAAACTACCATCCAATTTTCGCCCAACCACTCAAAGCCATCAAAGGGAGTGAAAAACAAAATTGTAAAACCACATCTCAGAAACACAGACATATAAAGAAAGGGCCACGGAGGAGGAAAGTGACACTGACACCTGCCACAGTGAATGTTACGGTAGGGAAAGCCCCTTTCCATTGGCCCTTATAGTGTCTCGACGGCCAATATTGTGGAAGGAATGAGGGGGAGCGTGGTCAGGGCTTTACCTCCTTTGGGGTGCTAGAGTGCAGCTCCCAAAGGCTGTTGTGGCACCACAGATTCTGGCAGGGCACGCTGGAAGTTGAAGTTCAATGCAGCCTTATTGTGTTCCATGGATGCTACCAGTGGGAGCTGTGGAAGATGCAGAGCCCTACTTTGGGCTTTCACCACACCTGGGAGTGATTCCAAACTTCACTTACGAGACAACTGGAGCATTCCCAGGTTCAACTAAAAAGGAGCCTCCTGCCTTTGTTCCAGGAGCCAGTCGGGAGGAGGGGAGATGAAGCTTGCTGAGAGGAGCTGAGGTGGAAGCAGAGTGAAAGAAAGAAAGAAAGAAAGAAAGAAAGAAAGAAAGAAAGAAAGAAAGAAAGAAAGAAAGAAAGAAAGAAAGAAAGAAAGAAAGTGTGCTTTGGTGTTGTTTATTCTGCTTGCTGTACTGTGCTGAGCAGATTGGAAACATAAGGGAAAGCTTTTCCCAGAAAAAAAAAATTGTGTGTACTGAACTTGTGACCTGTGTTTGTCTGTGTTGGATTTGTGGAGCTGTGAACCTCCTGCAGGGAGCGATAGCAATAAACAAACACAGCAAACCCCCCACTACATCAGAAGAATGGATCAGAAAGAGCAAAAAACAGTATCAAAAATTAAAGACCCACTGTAGAAATGTAAAGAAACAATGCTGGAAACTACATTTAACAAAATAGTTCAGTAATGAACATCTAGTGAACCATCCAATGTTGTGGTAACACTGAGGAAAGCAGAGTACTTTAATTAGGAGGAGCAGTCAGTGTAAGAGTTCCTTGTGCAGAGCTTTGCAATGCCTAAAGAAAACAGTTTGAGAAACCATAAAATGAAAATTTTTTCTAATATTTAATGCCTCAACCACCAGAACCGGATTTGCTGGAGAATCAAATAAACCTTGGGAGTCTCCCAGGCTAATCTTCAAAGATGCTGGTTTTTGGATAAACAGCAATGCAAATTAATAATTAAAAAGGCTACTTGGATTAATAAAAAAACAATTTAAAAATGATGTATGATAAAAACACACTACATACACTGTGAAATACTTATGGACATACTGAACTAAGATGGGGGTATAAGCTATGATCTAATTGTAATTCTGTCAAGTGCCTTTGAAAAAAATAAAAATGTCAGAATTCTTTTTCTTTCAAAGGTAATATTTGTCTTTCTCAGATACAAAACTGTAGGACATGCTGAAGCCCTCTCTATTACCAAAAAGAAACATCCATCCATCCATTTTCCAACCCGCTGAATCCGAACACAGAGTCATGGGGGTCTGCTGGAGCCAATCCCAGCCAACACAGGGCACAAGGCAGGAACCAATCCTGGGCAGGGTGCCAACCCACCGCAGGACACACACAAACACATCCACACACATCAAGCACACACTAGGGCCAATTTAGAATCGCCAGTCCACCTAACCTGCATGTCTTTGGACTGTGGGAGGAAACCGGAGCGCCCGGAGGAAACCCACGCAGATACGGGGAGAACATGCAAACTCCACGCAGGGAGGACCTGGGAAGCGAACCCAGGTCCTCAGGTCTCCCAACTGCAAGGCAGCAGAGCTACCCACTGTGCCACCGTGCCGCCCCAAAAAGAAACAGCACAAGATATTTGTTCTTGTTAGACCCTCCATTAGCATCTGCTGAATGAGGCAATCCATGTCAAGATACAGAAAAAGAGTTTTTCACGTTGGGTCTCTTCCAACCAAGAGGTCAAGTATTATCAAGGTGAAGGTCCAAAAACTTTAATTGACCTGCATGAACTCAAAACTGTTTGACATATTTAGAAGTGAAAAGTACTGTCAACCAGCTGCAATAATCAGATGAAGGTCTGCTCAAGAAAATAGGGCACATCTGTATAGGATTGATATGACTTTGGCTTATGTAACTCTGAGAGGATAAAAGATCTTGACTTTCTAGACCTTAGTGAGATACGTCCATCATGCGTAGCAAACATCTTTTTGGTTTTTCTTATAATCTGATGATTATCTTTCAAAGACAGCTGTAATTAAAGATTGTCTGTCTGAACATTTTCCAGCATTTGAGTGCCATTTCTACTGATTTCTGTAATGGTTATCAGGTAAGGTGGACCTGTTGGAACACCAAATATGTAAGCACAGAACCTGTCCCCCAATATGGGTAAGGTAAGAATTGTCACAGTCCAGCTCCTTTTGCACTTGTGCTAACCAGATTTTAAGTCAGACTTATATTTAAAGTGAATGATGTGAACCTGAGACTTGACTAAGTCTGTTAGGATGAAGAAGATTCTATGGATTCTTTCAGTCTCAAAACTGGTGCCATCCAATGCAGGAAACCAGTGCATCCATCACATACCTTAAGAACAACTTTGAAAGTGGTTGACTGAGACATCTTAACTGTAGCCAAGTAAGAAAAACACTCAAATAAGATAGTCAGTGGTGAGGTATATAATGTGGTATGTGTTGAAATGTGTTTGGTCAGAGCTCATGTGTCATGCACGTCAAATGATCTGTTCTTTCTTTCTTTCTTTCTCTTTCTTTCTTTCTTTCTTTCTTTCTTTCTTTCTTTCTTTCTTTCTTTCTTTCTTTCTTTCTTTCTTTCTGCTTTGTGTCTTGAGGTCATTTGAGGTCAAACTTGAAATGAAATAGATATTTTCAGGATCTGACCTTCTTTATTAAAATATTTGTTCTCTCTCCTTTCCATATGTATCCCTACTGTGAGAGTGGCAAAAGGTATTTTGTTAGGATAGTATGTGTTGGCGTTAAGTTAGAACTTGTAGACAAAGCAAAAAATTTCCATCTCAGGTAGGAGATCATGGAGCTAAAATAACAGTGTTCAAATACATTATTAGGTAATCTGTCCTATTTTCCAGGTGTCCACTAAAATTAGAAAATATTAATGATATTAAAGTTACTACAAAAGATAGCTGTTTAAGTTTATGATAATTATAAACCTTTTATGATCTTCTGGGACCCATATAGACATAACATGAATATGAGACAGGCAAGTTTTTTGAAAAACAGGTAAGTTAATTCATCTTTTATTTAAGAAATTGTGTTGGAAAATCTAAACATAATTATACATAATAGTGACTCAGAAAAGCATACTAGGCTAAAAAAGAAAATACAAAATACAGTATTAATAAGCATTCAAACAAGAAATGCATTTTGTATTTGAATGCATATTTGAATTGCAATCCATATTTATATTAAACTACTGTATTTTTAAATAAAAAAATTATTGGATTAAAAATAACTATTAGTACTTACCAGTCTATCAATTTCACATTTTAAATACTGAATGCAGTCTAGCTTTCTTTTACGACAGCGTTGTGCAGCAATTCGATTTTTGCTTCGTCGACGGATATCATGTATAAAATCCAGTTGTTCCTGAGATAAGCAGTATTTTTTTATCATCTGCTGAAATTCATTTCTAGCAACAGAGGCAATATTTTCCACAGGAAAAGGTAGCTCTATCTGTAAAATATTAAACAAATTATTGCTTAAATATTTGGAGAACTGCACATAACAATAAACTATAGAAGTGATTGTCAGAACAATCATAATGAATAAATAGATGAATAATAAATATAATTTATAGTGTATGGCTATAGTACTTCACAGCATCATGTGCAGAAAAAAATATCAAAGTGAAAATAAGTAAAAAAAAACACATTTAAGTTCCTTACACCAAATGAAGTAAGTTATTATCATAACATTTATTTGACAAAACAAGAGTTGGGAAATAAACCTGATAGGAAAAATCAGTTAGTACTCAAACCTTAATAAGAGCATAAAGTATGCATAATTTAGGCTTACTGATATTTTAGTGTTAAATAATTTATTACAAGAGTTTGCAAAGGCGAGTGCTGCTAGCTAACAGCTACTGCTGTGAAGTAATATAGTCTGATTCCAAGTTACTTTTCAAATAGTATGGTACAAATAAAAAATGCAGGGCATTCATAGAAGATTAAAAATAAATAAATGCATTGTTTTTATCTGAAATGCTTTCCATGTAAACTTGTGTTCTGTACTTAATACATTTTAAATGTTTTATTTTTGAATTATATGGAAGCCTTCATCTTGTAATAATGATCCTTAATTAAAGGTAAAAATAAAATGATCGAAGCAGCCAGATAATAAACAAATGTTGGATTAAATTTTATACAGCCCAAACTTTTGTTTCTGTATATGGAAGAACAGACAATACACAGTTCCTTGTATTGTTCTCTTTTAAAGGAAGAAATTACTTTGAATTGCATTGATGATATATGTCAGCATTTAGAATGCAGCAGTGTCAAAGATAAAACACCTATATTCTTAGTAGGGCCTAATTACTAATACGAATTTGACTGATATTGCTGGTATGTTAAAGTACAAGTTTTCCTGGAAAAAATCTGAATTAAAATACAATATTAAGTGTTTGATGTTTTCACATGAGCATGTTTTAATTTAATATTTAAACAGGTTAAATCAGAGTATTTTTAATGAAACCAAAGCACAGAGATATATTATGTTTGTCACTCTTTCTTAAGTGTGCACCGCTAGTGCAGTGAGCACAAAATCATACAGATGAACTTACAGTACATAAGAAATTTGACAAATGAGAGGACACCATTCAGTATATCAAGCTTGCTTGTTTAGCTAATAATGAAGCTGTCCCAATACTTCATCCAGATAATTTTAAAACGTAATCAAGGTTTTTCCTCCAACTCTATGGTTTGGTAGTTACACAAGCCTACAAACTACACCAGAATCAATGTAACTGGACACACACGCACACACACACAGACCTTAGCATTTTATTTAATAGTAGATTGATGTTTTGCTTTTGCCAACTATTATAGTTGCCTGTTCAAAAAAAAAAAAAGATTGGCTTGGCAAGATCTTACATTCATAAGACCATGCTGTTACTTAGTGTATTATTTTTATTTAGATACTTTCTAATTTATTTCTTATTATAGTTTCCATAATTTTTGTATTGGTCTATAATTACCAGTATCCATTTTGTTTCTCTTCTTGAAGAGTGGAGTCACATTTTCAACTTTCCAGCCAGTTTGTAAATGACATCTTTAATTTCTTTTAGTACAATTGGTAAAATCCTATCATGTCCAAGGGATTTATTCAATGTTTTGAGGGCCTGAAGCTCATTTGACTTATCTGTTTTAAAATCTATGAACTCAGAGCTTGTTTTTACTTTTGCATGTGACACTGCATTTGTTTCTGCCTTTACAAATACTTGGGTGAAATATTTGTTCAGTTAATTTCCTATTTTCTTCTAATTTTCATTGATTACTCCTTTTGTGACCCTAAGGTTTCTTAAATTCTCTTTTATTGTCCATTTTATACTGGAGTAATACTCAAAAATGCTTGCTGTTGTATTCACTAGAAATGTATTTTTTCAGTTTCTCTTTTGATGTTTCAAATGCTTTTTTTTCTCTTTTAATCTCTCAATTGTTAAACAGATGCTTATAAAGATAATAATATAGTCCATGTTGGCCTAAATATGACCTCAGTAGCAACATCCATCCATTTTCCAACCCACTGAATCCGAACACAGGGTCACGGGGGTCTGCTGGAGCCAATCCCAGCCAACAATCCCGCACACACAGACTCACACACCAAGCACACACTAGGGACAATTTAGAATCGACAATCCACCTAACCTGCATGTCTTTGGACTGTGGGAGGAAACCGGAGCACCCAGAGGAAACCCATGCAGACACAGGGAGAACCTGGGTCTCCTTACTGCAAGGCAGCAGAGCTACCACTGCGCCACCATGCTGCCCTCAGTAGCAACAAAGGTGTTTAATTATGCATTCTCATCTGATAATTATATGAAGTAAGAATTTTTTTAAAGGATTAATGAATAAATGAATCAGTACACATGTATATATTCTGTGAGATGCATGGATTAATTAAATGAATTAAACTGAATGTATTTATCTATGTATAATATGTATTACTTAATGTAGAATATTACTGTTATACAACCTGGGCGTGCTTGTTATAATCTTGTCCAGCTTTTTTTATTTGTTTTTGCCTTTTTTTCTGGTTTTTAATTGCTTTGCCGGGATTTTTTACAAGTTTTTTTTTGCAAATATTACAATGGCACCAAGAAACAGTAGCTCTTTATTAGACTTGTTAGACTACTGTAACCTTTACATTTTCATATCTCCCAAACACCCATTTGTCACAAGACTGACACTAACCTATTTCATTAGCAGATCCTGAAGACAAACACAAAAGAGCAAAAAGGAGAATAAGCTAAGAGAGTAGGCTTGAATGCAGCGTGAGTGATCATGGCAAAAGCATTACAATTTGAATGCATTTTAAAAACACAGAAAACATAAGGGTACCACTCATAATACAGTAGTGACAAATTTAATTGACATTCAAATCTTGTACTTGTCCTCAATAAAAAAACTATTGGGGAGCCAAAAGTAGTGGTTCTGTGCCTAAAGATATGCACTGGTATCTAGATGGTTGCTGGTTCCAATCCTGATACTACCATACTACCATTGACCCCCTTCTTTTGACACCCACTGCACGCCCAATCTACCTGGAAAGGGGTCTCTCTTTGAACTGCCTTTCCCAAGGTTTCTTCCATTTTTCCCTACTAGGTTTTTTTGGGAGTTTTTCCTTGTCTTCTTAGAGAGTCAAGGCTGGGGGGCTGTCAAGAGGCAGGGCCTGTTAAAGCCCATTGCGGCACTTCCTGTGTGATTTTGGGCTATACAAAAATAAACTGTATTATTGTATTGTATTGTATCCTAGTCAGCTGGGCCCTTGAGCAAGGCCTTTAACCTAAAAAGTATCGCAGGGATGCTGTACAATGGCTGACTCTGTGCTTTGACCCCCAAGGCCATTTGAAAAGACAACCTCCTCTTAGGGTTTAATACAGTATATCCAAGTATAGCCTTAATTCACTGAAAATCCTTGGCATGCACTAGTCTGCGACAAGTTTCTCACACCTTACACAGGGCAACTAAAGAACACATAATACACAAATGATGTGACAAAAAAAAAGACTTTTTTTTCGTTACATCTCTGACAACAAGTAAACATATTTGCTCCTTAAGGGTGAGTAATGCACATGAAGATACAACTGTGTGTTTGATAAGTCCAAATAAATTCACAGCTAACAAAACATTCTGGAAAATCTTAGCTGCATAACAAGCGCAGGCTCTTTTCAGAGAAATGTATCAGTGCATGTTTAACTAACACCAATGTCTATTTAGAGTTCAAATATTGGCCCAATATATTGGTTCCTGAATTATTGGTTGGGTACTAATACTATGGGAAATCAGCCAGACTAAAAAGCAAGCATTTCAATGTGGTATCTAAAGAATTTCCTCATTGCAAAGTGAGATTTCACTTGTGGAGTATCTCCACACTTGCTAAAAAGGAAAGTGAAAAAGATATTGCAGTATTACTATCATCACTAGTTTAACACTAGAATCCCTGAAGTCTACAGGAAAACTAGTAATACACCATCAGTATGGCACTGCCAGATCTAAACAACAGCGTGGAGAGTTGCTTGCTTACTGAAGTGACTTTAGCTGCAGGTGAAAGTCCAGTTTTACTTATTTTGCCAAGCAGAGTTGTGTTGTGGAGCAGCAGACTATTAGCCAGCGAAAGCACTGTGAAGAAGCTGTCTGTTGTTATGGTTCTGCCTTTGTCCAGAAACGGCTCCATAAGCTTTATGACCACAGACTCGGAAAGTCTTTGCCCTGGGTTGTAACTCTAAACACAGTTCTCAACGAAACGTTGCCAGATGTTCAAAATCCCAGAAACCTGTAATTTTTCACATGTTCTGCATGGGTGTCTTTGTTGTCAAAGTGCAAATCTCAGGGACATAAAATTTATAGACAGTATTTTACCACCTGCAGGCCTGAAAAAATATCAGAAATCAGAAAATAGATTCTACTGTGTTTGGACAGGTGTGATAATGAATATCACGGGGGCTTAGGAAGAACAGGGGTCTTAGGCTTGAATCAGTGTTTAGACCCCACCTGGCTGTATTGAGGGAAACAAAGAAAAACAAGCATTTAGAGTTGAGGTTAGGAGCAGTGAGACTTGAATAGACAACACATAAGAACAGTAAACCCTTAATGAAGAGAATAAGAGCAGGTAATAGGAGTGAAGAGGGGCACAAAATGACAGAAACAGCAACTGAGATTACGAACAATATACACATTATCTAAACCTGTTTATCCAGAGCAGGATCTCAGGAAACCCGGAGCCTAACCAAGCAAGTTTGGATGCAAGGCAGGAAAAATCCCTGGTATGCAAAATGTATGATATGGGTGATGTTAAGAACAAAAAGAATATGATATTTCAACTGAGAGAGAGAGAAATTGAAAAAGTAGGATAAATATTTTAAAACATAATTCTGCTACTGGATTATTTTCACAATATCAGGTATTTTGAGCTGTGAATGTAAACTAAAAAAAGATAAATTAATAAATAATTTAGCCATTCACTGGATAAATATATGCGGGTGGCTCGTGGTGGATGACTTTCTGTTTTAGAGTTAGGAATATTCATTCAAAAACCAAAACTAAAAATATTTTTAGTAAATTATTATTTTGTTTCAGTCTTTCCAGCTACTTTAATAGTTTCATTTAATTTTAGTTTTTCATTTTGGTTTTGTTAATTATTTTTATTTCAGTTTACGAAAATGCTTTTTTAATTACAGTTTCAGTTTTAATTTTAGTTTTTGTTAACTATAATAACCATGGCTCCTATTACTACTACTATTACAGCAACAAAATGAGTATTTTTTTTTTTAAATCGATCCAAAAAGCTAATTAACTAATAAAAGAGGAACACAATGTAACAAAGGAAGTGATTTAAATATATGATTATGATAATTAATAAAATAATAATGGTTATAATGACATAATAATTATGATTATGTTGTGTTATGAATGTTTGATTAAAAAAGTAACTATACTTTTGTGCCTAGTGCCCAGGATGTCTGAAATGGGTTGGCTTACTCTCTTGCCCACACTTAATAACAACAATTTTTTTTTTGTACAGCCCAAAATCACACAAGAGTGCTGCAATGGGCTTTAACATGCCCTGTTTGTTGACAGCTACAAAGAAAAATGCAAAAGATCACTTATGAGGATTCAGATTTATTCAGAGTCCTAGAGACCTCTGCCAATAAGCTGCCTCCCACTCACTGGCCATTCCACAGCTGAGTAAGTGCTGGGCCAACCAGTGTGATGATATGATCCTTCTACCCAATGATTCCAGTGCTGCTTTATCAAAGATGGCTTTTCCATAGGCAGGAAAACAACTTAGTAGTAGAGCAATGGCACCAAGTGCCACATGTGAGTACAGAGAAGAGAAACAAGTAGGTCAGTGTAAGTAACAAATAATTATCATATTACTTATATTTTAGTACTAATGACTAACATCAGAAATGCAGTATGTACAGTTAATCAGCAGCTCTACTCAGGGTATGCTACACTTAAGTAGTGAGACTTCAGTTGGAATTCACTCTTATAGTAGCAAGCAGACCATTCCACAGCTTCCGGGCCCAGTTTTAATCTGTGAGTGTATTGGTAAGGGCACAGCCAAATCAAATATAATTAAGTAGTGATCAGAAATAACTTAAATTAATGGATTTACAGTCATATGAAAAAGTTTGGGAACCCCTCCTACTTCTTTGGATTTTTGTTTTTCATTGGCTGAGCTTTCAAAGTAGCAACTTCCTTTTAATATATGACATGCCTTATGGAAACAGTAGTATTTCAGCAGTGACATTAAGTTTATTGGATTAACAGAAAATATGCAATATGCATCATAACAAAATTAGAGAGGTGCATAATTTGAGCACCCCAACAGAGATATTACATCAGTACTTAATTGAGCCCCTTTTTGCAAATATAACAGTCTCTAGACACCTCCTATAGCCTTTGATGAGTGTCTGGATTCTGGATGGAGGTATTTTTGACCATTCTTCCATACAAAATCTCTCCAGTTCAGTTAAATTTGATGGCTGCCAAGCATGGACAGCCTGCTTCAAATCATCCTATAGATTTTCGATGATATTCAAGTCAGGGGACTGTGATGGCCATTCCAGAACATTGTACTTCTCCCTCTGCATGAATGCCTTTGTAGATTTCGAACTGTGCTTTGGGTCATTGTCTTGTTGGAATATCCAGCCCCTGAGTAACTTCAACCTTGTGACTGATGCTTGAACATTATCCTGAAGAATTTGTTGATACTGGGTTGAACTCCTCCGACCCTCAACTTTATCAAGGGCCCCAGTCCCTGAACTAGCCACACAGCCCCACAGCATGATGGAACCTCCACCAAATTTGACAGTAGGTAGCAGGTGTTTTTCTTGGAATGCGGTGTTCTTCTTCCGCAAAGCAAAGCGCTTTTTGTTATGACCAAATAACTCAACTTTTGTCTCATCAGTGCAAAGCACTTTGTTCCAAAATGAATCTGGCTTGTTAAATGAGCATTTGCATTCAACAAGCGACTTCTTTCTCATCACCCTGCCATACAGATGTTCTTTGTGCTAATTGTGCTGATTTGTAGAACGATGTACAGATACACCATCTGCAGCAAGATGTTCTTGCAGGTCTTTGGAGGTGATCTGTGGGTTGTCTGTAACCATTCTCACAATCCTGCGCATATGCCGCTCCTGTATTTTTCTTGGCCTGCCAGACCCGGGTTTAACAGCAACTGTGACTGTGGCCTTCCATTTCCTGATTACATCCCTTAATACCTTTTCTCATGATTGGACACACCTGTCTATGAAGTTGAAGGCTTAACAAGCTAATCCAACCAATTTGGTGTTGCAAGTAATCAGAATTGAGCAGTTACGTGCATTCAAATCAGCAAAATTACAAGGGGACCCAAATTTTTGCAGCCAGTTTTTCACATTTGATTTAATATTATACAACGAAATACTGCTTCACTAAAAATCTTTGTTTGGAAAACACCCCAGTACTCAGATGTTCCTAGGAAATGAAAGACATACCACTGTTATCTTTTTTGTTGAAAGTAAATTATTATGCAGGCTCAGAGGGGTTCCCAAACTTTTTCATATGAATTTATATTTAAATTTTGCATTTCAACTCTGTTAGTTACAATTCAATCTAATCTAGATAAGATTATCAGTTGCACCTTTGACAATCTGACAAAATCCTACTGAATTTAACAAATAAATAAAACATTTGCTAACAGTGTCAGTTTCTACATCAATGTGTACATTAAAATTCCCTATCAACACTATGTGATCTTAATGTATAGCTAAGTCAGAAAAAAGATTGCCAAACTCGGTCATTAACAATGAATATCTCCTTGGTAGTCTGTAGACTAACACTACAATTGTGCTGGAAATGGTTTTTTTTTATATTTAACATGAATGCTCAAAGGATGTGAGGTTGCCTAAATGTTTAGAAGCAGTTTGCATCTTTCACAATGAATTATTCCAATGTTGCCTCCTCAACCAGTATCTCTAGATTTATGAAGGAATTTGTATCCATCTAGTGATGCCTCAGCTAGCAGAACAGTGTCAGATTTCCTAATGCAGGTTTCAGTGAGAAAACACAAATCAGATTTTGTATTTAATAAAATATCATTTACCATAGCAGGTTTACTTTCAAGAGAGAATATGTTTAATAAGCAGCATTTAAAACTACATAGATGTCTCTGAATTGGTGATATATTTTTATTTTCATTTGAATTAAGTTATTATTACAGGTGCCCCTGGTGGAGGATCTGGTTTTATCCCTTGGTCTAATTATACTAATTTTCTGTTTATCAAGTAATTTCAGATTTGCATCATGACTAAATTTATAAGATGCCCCACAAAAGGGATTATGGGCAACAGCTACAGGATAGTAACAGATGTGATAAACAACAGCCTGTGATTTAAGATCACAAGAATGCAGCCTGGATGGTGTTCTGATCAGTCAGCCATGAAGTTTTGCTTCCATATTTTGGGATAATACAAAAGATCCCGTTCAGTTAGGATGAAGACCATCTTTCTTGAAAAATCAAGGCCTTTCACAAAAATCATCCCAACTGCTCACAAAAGCTATACTTTTATTTGCAAACCAGGTTTATAGCCAGCAGTGAAAGAAACACAGTCTGCAATAAATCACATCCTCTTTATATAATCTTGGTAATGATCCATAAACTATTAAATTTCAACATTTTCTTTTTTGCTTTGGTGTATAGAGAGAGATGAAGCTCCCTTTTAATACCTCAGATTTTTGTAAATAAATATCATTAGTGCCATCATAAAGCAATAAGATAGATACTTCCTCATCAGTGAAACAATCCAATTGGGCCTCTATGTCAAATATCTTCATGTCTGGGAGGCATTTAACATTAACTACTGATTTAGCGTAGTTTGGAATTCTAACGTTCCGCACGATGGAATCGCCAGTTATGAGCACTTTACTGTTCTCAGGATCCACAGGCACGCTGCAGAGTGCTGAAAATCTGTTTTGTTTCCGAATTGGTGACTTGGGTGCCGAGGGACTAAATTTTGGCCTCATAGACCCAAATCTCATTGTTAACCACTCTCCCTGTGGCTCAAGTGGCGATACTGATTTCGGCCGTGCACTGACTACAGTGGGGCCTGGACAGACTAAAGCTGAATCAGATGTAGCCAAATTGTGTAAACAAACCAAGAATAAATGAAGCCTAGAAATATCTCTCCATTACTTAAATGTGGAATTATGGCATGTTGACAATGGAGAAGAAGAAAACAAAAATACCATTCAGCAACATCTCTGGAGAAAATTTCTGATGGCTATGACTATATTTTAGTTTACAATAATTTGCTTTTATGAATGCAAACTCAGACAGAAGAATATAATTTTCAAATGTGTTTACCACTGTGGTTACCACTTCAAACTAATTTTTTTTCAACTTTACGATGAATCATGTACTTGAAGACACCAAGGCTGAAGTCAGAAAGCACTTCCTCATGCAATAATTAACTATGCATGTGTTTTTGGAATGTGGAACAAACTACGGCTTAGCTACTGTGTTTCCCCGAAAATAACACCTACTCCGAAAATAAGACCTAGCATGATTTTCAGGAAGCTCTGTAATATAAGCCCTACCTCAAAAATAAGCCCTAGTCAAGATTGTCAACTGAAAAGTAAGGTACCTAAGGCCAGGTTTATACTTCACGTGATGCGACGCGTGTGCCCGAAACATCCATTAAATTCCGAGGACACCTTGCCACAATATCTCTGAAAAGGATGTTTAATGTAATATTACATCCATCAATTTGGGGATGTGCCCATTCTAGAAGCATCAGCGTAAGACAGAAACAAAATCCCTGGACGGGGCAACACAAGCACACACATACACTAACGTCACTGCAGCTTCACCAAATCCCCAAACCTTCATGTCTTTGGATCGAAAATTGAGTACACTGTGGAAACCCACCAGGAAAACATGCAAACTCCAGGCAGGGATCACAAGGTATGTGACTCCTTGTGAGACAGCAGAGCTACCGCTCTGCCACCGTGGCATCACCTTATGTGTAACTATTAACAATATTCATTATTTAAACAAAATTAACGATTTATCTGTAAAATGTAACATACATATTTTAATGCATTTCATCATGAAAGTGATATCAAGTATGAATCTAAGAATTCTAAATGTGCAGAGAGCTGGAATATTATAAATGTAATGTGTTCTGTGTTGCAATCTATTGCTGCTTGCCGCTGCTGTCAGGTCAGGAGGAAGCCCCAGAAGCACGTAGCGATTTAACAACTGGGTTGGTTTTAAGATGATGTTTACGACGGTCTGCTTTAATGATAAACTACGAGGTTAAAGTGGACATTTCGAGGTTAAAGATTGAAATTTCCACTTTAATCACAAAATAGACATTTTCATTATGTCTTTATTTGTTTTTCTCTGTGGCTCAAATAGGCCGCCGTACATTTTGATGGTATTGTGAAGGTGCAAAAAAAAAAAAAAAAAAAGACGGCACAGAAGATGGAATGTGAGACTTTTAAAATGTATCGCGTCATTAGTTTCGGGAATATGAGACGCATGAATATAAAAGCAACATGAATACATTTGTATGTCGGCATGTTGCTTCACCACATCGACCATTCATCAAACATTGAAGCAGGCACAGCGATCCTGGAGTAGCAACAAATTCAGGCTGGAATTCAGGGTTTGAATGTGGAGAGTTATGATGATATTTCAGAAGAAGATGACATGACTGTATTTGGATAAATGTATATTGTTGTACATGAATAAATATAAGATATCCCCTGAAAATAAGCCCTAGTGCATCTTTTGGAGCAAAAATTAATATAAGACCTGGTCTTATTTTCGGGGAAACACAGTATTAGCTGGATAAACAAGCTTGATGGACCGAATAGTCTCCCCTCATTTGTCAAAGATCTTATGTTCTAATACTGGGATAATTTTTTGAGTACATTTAAGTATTAAGCTCAGATATCCTAGCCATCAAACACCTATTTGAGTCCTGAATGTTTTATCCTTTTCTATCAGTGCTTATATAGTGTCCCTAGAGTTTATGAAAGTTTTGAAAAGTATAATCTTAATTTCTTAAAATTGTTCAATATTTCTGTATTATTTCCATTTAAAATGATTCCCCATTAGAAGCTGAAGTAGCAGACAGAAGGCATTTGGCCTTTGAAATGGCAGTTGATAATATATAAAGAAACAGCATCTCTGTGGGACAGATAGCTATATAAAGTACAGTTAAATAACTTAGAAGAATTTTTAGATTAAGCCATGTGCAACTGAACTTTGATAGAAACATGTCATGGTACAATATGAATTAGTGATTTTGTGGGCTGCCTGTTCGTCAGAAAATCCTGTAAAAACTCTTAAAGTTTGGCTAAGATCTAGACATGCAGGAATACTTCAAGTTCTGTCCAAGTGTATTAATTCTGTATGTAGAATTACACATAAATCCTTATTTCTGTGAGCTAAATTGCTGAGCCTATTTTTTTTTCATTGACATGATGTAACATTCCTTTTCATTTTATGATTTGCATTTTGCTTGTTTCTTGCATTTTTGGAGTACAGAAAGAATATGCTAATACATTAATAACTAACTTTAAAAATGTTGTAAAAATACTGATTTTTCTAAAAGATTAATATTATCTGCAGTTAGCTATAATTGTAATAATTAACCTTCATGATTACTGTATTCTGCGGTGGGCTGGCACCCTGCCCAGGATTGGTTCCTGCCTTGTGCCCTGTGTTGGCTGGGATTGGCTCCAGCTGACCCCCGTGACCCTGTGTTCGGATTCAGCGGGTTGGATAATGGATGGATGGATGGATTAGTGTATTTCTGTAGTTGGGAAAAAGCGGGTTGGATAATGGATGGATGGATTAGTGTATTTCCTTTTGTTTTTATTCCACATCTAAATGATGTGTGAGTTAGATTGTCTGAGCACTCTCAATTGGCCTGTCAATAGTCAGTGTGAGTGTATGTGTGTGAATGTGTGTGAACATGCACTGTGTTCTTAGTTTTGCAGTTCTTCATGACTCTGAAATATATTCACTCAATCTGAAAATTGATTAATGGATGTAATAACTAGAGCTGCTGATTAATTGCAGTTAACACATGTGATTAATGCATTAAAACTTTTTGTGTTTAAATTTTTTAATATAACTCCTAAGTGCGATAATTTTAATTTGGTTAATATAACGGCATGTCACATGTTAATGAAGCAGCACCAAATGAATTCAAGTTTTTAACATTAGTAGCTGGTGACCTGCGCTTCATCATTTCCTATGTTGTTTCTTGATAATTTTCATTCACACACATCAGTAGAGCTTACCGCCCGTAACTTATAATACAAGATCGTCCCATACTGAAACATAAAATACTGCATACTATGTTGAACTAATAACAGGCAAAGTGCATCCTGTATTTTCATACATATTGTTTCATATATACACTAGGTAGCTCTTCAGAGTACAGAGAATAACATAATTAAAATTAAACTAGTTATTCAAATGGCATTAATGAGTTTCATTTCTGTGGCACATTAAAGTTACAGACAGACAAGCTTTGCATGCTACATGAGACTGAGAGTGCGTGGTGCTGCGTTCACACATTGCCGAAAATTCACATCACACAGTAAGCAGAATGTCCAGAACAAGACAATACATGCACTGTAAACATTACTATAGTAATGTCTGCTAATCCAAGTCTGCCCAAAAAAGAGGAAGTTGAGGCATACATCTGAGTGGAAGACAGAATATCCGTGGGTCAGCCCTGTTCCTAAGGGATATCTGACATGACACAGGAAAGCACAGGTCCTACGTGTGTCCGAGCAACTAAAGAGCAGATGATACTGAGTGGAAGTGCTCTATTTCTTACACCGCACACACACTTCCCCAAAAGCAGACATGAAATGCTGTTGTTTAATTAATTATATGTTACCTACTGTAGCATACATTATAACCTACATTAGCCTATATTATACTGTGTAGCCAATAAAAATGGGCAATAATCAGTGCAAATTGATCATGCTCCTTTTGAGATGAATTTTAAGATAGTTAGACTTAATTTATAATTCAGAAATGATACATTCTGTGTCTATCCACAATTTAAAACATGTAAATAAATGACTATATCAGGCTATCTTGTATAATCCATAATCTTCATACATATTTAAAAGTTTTTTTTTTCAGTTTGTACCACTTTATATTATCATCTTTCTTGATCTGGAAAGGAGTAGCAATGAATGTTCTAATATTCTTTTTTCTGTTTGTTCAAGAAAATAGGTTTATTTTAATCACAAGTATGGGTTTCATATCTCTACTAGAAGAAAAAGTAAAGCACAGTTTGTAATGCATTATATTTTATAACTATACAACATATAGTAACACTGAAGTAATGAGTAATGTAATTTTAAAGGTAAAGTTTCCCAACAGTGGTCCCTTGTGAACATTTGTTTTCTGTATCTGGATATAATTTCTTGAACAACTAGTGCAAATAAAGTGTAATGGTTAACACTAGAATTACCACAGCCTACGAAAAAACTCGTAGATCCGGCCCACCTTAAATCGCTTCTTAAAACCGTTCTCACCTCTCCGCCAGCGTCTTTTGTCATCTAAATGTACTGATAAAGACATGCTGCCAGCAGCCGGCTATTCCATCCCCCCAACGACTTAGAATGTAAACGAGCTTTTCCCAGCTCATGCCTTGATTGATTATCTGGGAGTGAAGTGGAGTTTTAGAGTAGAAATAATAGATTGTTATTTGGAACACACGCATTTCATATGTGTTGCATTTCTACAGCAATCTGTGTAAACGCATTGTTAAAACAGAAACGTTTTATATATTCTAGTAGCAAATGACAAAACGTAGGCATAAACTATATAATGTATGAAGCCTGAAGTCCAAATATCAAAGAAACACTTTCACAAAAGGTACAAAAAAAAGCCGCCTTAGTGTGCGACATTGACACACATTAGCTATCACTGCTTCCGTTGCGCAACAGTATCAGTTGCTGATTGGGAATCAGAAGGTCATGAGTTCGATCCTGCACAACTCCCTTTTGAGAAGTGTTCTTATTTTCACTATTTTAGAATAAAAAGATACATTTGATTTCAGTCTGTAACAGCCGGTGTAATTTATGATATTTGTAAAGGTTAGCTTTATTTTTTTTTAAATTCACTTTTCATTGTCTCAGTCGCGTTCAGGATCCTTTCCTACCCCATCTGACACTGCTGTTTTCACATAAAGACGCGCTATAGTTCTGCAGTGTATCACGATACATACGACCGTGTGTTTTTTCCCCCCAATATTGCCAGTCCCCACGTGTTGCTGTATGCTGAGGAAAGCATAGTAAAGAGCAGTAACTTCAGCGCTATATGCAATCATCAGACACTCCCCATCTGATACTGCTGTTTTCACATAAAGACGCGCTAAAGCTCTGCAGTGTACTTGTGGCTGCATTGTCGTACCAATGCTTGCGAACTGAAGTGTCTGCATGCACTTTTCGTGGCATTACACGTGTATTTTTTGAGTATGCCCATGTAGCTCAAACACAGAGACGTATGTTGATGTAAAAGTATAACAAAACAAGTGCACATTTATTCAAGACTATAACCGAAGAAAACAGAAAGCAAGTTACAGTAGGCGGTTGATATGACAGCTTGCGTGGTGGAATGCTAAGAACTGCTGATTTCCATTCCGTGCTATATAACTGTTAACATTTGAATCTGATGATTGCATATAGCGCTGTCTTATTCAGTGTGCGCAAGAACATGCAGGTGGCCAGTTGCTGAGTGCTACAACGCCCATTTTAAGAAAAGAAAGAGACAAATATATGTGACGTTTTGAAGAAATCATTTTATGACACGAATAGTACCAATCAGAAAACATCGTCGAAGTAATGCAATATTATTTGAAAATGAACAGCGTCAGATCGGATGTGAAGTTATACTGGCGCTGTTTGAGTCAGATCAGAAGCTGAATAAGCTGAAAAAGCTCCTGTTCTGACTCTAAGTAAAAAAGCATGAATTAATCAACAGAAATAACCGCGACAGACATTTTAAAGTTAACGATTTACAGTGCATACCAATTTATAAATTTAATGTCCGTTTGAGGAAAAAAAAAACACTTTCTTCAAAGCTGACAATCGAACTCACGTCTCTATAGCACGGTAGGGCAGCTGTGCTCCAAGTCAGCAAACCATAGCGTTAAGCCACAGAAGCTGATGTATCATCCTTGAACCTTTTGTGAAAGTGTTTATTTGATGTTTGGACTTCAGGCTTCACACATTCTATAGTTTATGCCTACATTTTGTAACATTTATTACTAAAATATGAAAATGTTTCTGTTTTAGCAATGTGTTTACACAGATTACTGTAGAAACGGAACACACATGAAATGCGTGTATTCCAAATAACGATCTATTATTTCCATTCTAAAACTCCAGCAGTTTACTCACTCCCAGATAATTATAATCAAACAAGGCATGAGCTAGGAAAACTTAGTGAACGTTCTGCGACGGTGGGGGATGGAACAGCCGGCTACTTGCTGCTCGTCTTAATCAGCACATTTAGAAGACAAAAGAGAGGTGAGAACGGTTTTAAGGTGGGCCGGATCTATGAGTTTTTTCATAGACTCTGGTAATTCTAGTGTTAAGGAACTGGTGGAATAAATCAGCAATGTCTTATTTTTCATCTTCATATTATTTTAAAGGCAGAATTACTGACAGAACCAATAAAAGTGCTACACTAATTTTCATTGTGATGTGGCTCAATATTAAAAAAAAAAAAAAAAAACTTACTTTGACCTGTTTACTGATTAGTGTTTCACTGTTTATTCAGTTGTTTCTGTTACATAAAACTGTTGAATAAACTAAGGAAACAATTACATAGGCAAGTGATTAATACAACTATTTGTACTGAAAATTAATTAGTGAGTTATTTTTGCTTTATAGAAACATATTATTATGAAATATAATAAACTGTGATTAATAAGCAGTTAATTTGGGGTAAAAATTGTAATTGTGCGATTAATTACATTTTTTAAATCCAACAGCAGCCAAAGTCATAACCAGACTGAAAGTATATGTTTCTATACACATTTTTGCATTGAAAATAAACACTGATTGAAATTATTTCACACATTAAATTGCTTTTTACAGTGTAGTGAAGAAGCTACCAAAAAAAAGCAGCAGTACTACTTACAAGGGTTAGCTATATTTTTCTCCTATTATCTGGTCCTGTCAAATGAATTTTCATTTTTTTTGACTGACCTAAAACCACAAGGTGTACATTAGGTGTGCATTCATCTAATAAAAATAACTGAACAAACAAATTTTGTAGCTTATTTTTCATATTTACATAAAAGGTTCCTCGGAAGGATCGTGCTTCTCATGCCACTCACTGTTCAACCACATAAGAGATGACATTGTAGGACCCCTTACTATTAATTTAGGATGCTTGTATAGCCAATTATTGCACAAAACATTTAAAAGGTATCAGCTTACTGATGAGTTGCTTAAAACTATAATTTTTAAACACTATACATTTAAAACACTGCATGTGTGCCCCTGCTTCTAAATCCATCTCCATTTTGTTGAGAAGAACACACAAATTCAAATATGGTTTTATGTAAATAGATTATTTCTTACCAGGAGGAGAACATGTACATTTACAGAATAAATGTAAATTGAGCACATGTATTCAGCCTTAGAACTTTCCTGAACCAAGTCTTTCAAAAAGGGACTCATAGTCGCTATTTGCTGCTTGGTTGTCTGTATCATAAGTAAGGCATAATTTGATACTGCTTAACACACACTTAACAACAATTTCTTTTCTTAACTCAATGTTAGCGATACAGTAGGGAATACAACACTTACTAATCTGTCTGGCAAAATAAAAAATTTACCAAAATGTACCATAAAGAACTGCACATTGTGTGCCCATAGGTGACAGGTTACGGGCTCTAGTAATTGTAATTACCCACTACTCCAGAGATTGGCACTGTGTTCTAATGCCTTTTCTTCTTCTCCCTCTGCAGACCGGATGATTGACAGCAGTAACATCTCTGACATCACTTCTGGTGTCCGTATGCCTGGTAGTTAGCAGGATTTGCTGCGAAGATGTCACAGCAACAGGATGTGACACCTTTCGTCTATTTTATGGTATTGGAACTACAAACAATCAAAGTCCAGGTTGGGGAACAACAGACTGAGCTTGCCGAGGTACGTAACCAACTGACAGTCGCTCTACAATGGAAGCAACCGCTGATACTGTCCCAGGTATTGCTGCCACTACAATCTGATGACAATACTGAGACTTATTTTCTAGTGTTCGAGTGTACCGATACTTATTACCACTGTGAGTGTACTGGCCCCATTCTGGAGGGGACTGGCTCAGTGGACTTATTACGACTTTGACAAGCAGGCTACTGTAGATTACGACCAACTCAAAGCCGAGGTTCTTCTGAGGTATGATGTCAGTCTGGACCAGAAGGCAAGGGGCTGAAAGAAGAGAAAATTCAACCCAGAGAGGCCAGCATGCTCTCATTCGATTTATGGGGTACAGTCTGGCACTGGCTAAAACCAAGGGACAATGTTTAAAAAAGGATGGTCGAACTGGTAGCCTGTGACTTCCTGATAAACGCCCTCCCTGATTTCCTTGCCCTGTTGGTCAGGTGATGGAAATATAAGTCCATGGACACTTTAATAGAAGTCGTCAAATGCCCCCAGGTGGCCTTACAAGTGAAGCATTCAAAACAACCTGCTGCTTGCCACAAGTCTCAGACAAGACATGCTGCTATTCATGAGCCCACCCGTCACGAGACGGATACATCGGTCAACTCGAAGAAGATACACGTAATTCCTTCATTGTTGTTTCAAGTGTGGGGAGATTGGCCATACCAGCAGGTGAGCCGAGTGCAGCTGCGTACGAGGAGAAAGGTATTATTTCGCCGTCAATCTCGTCTCCCCCCTTAACAATGGGGTGGCTGTAGTCAAAGGGCATAAAATAACAAAACTTATTGACCCCAGCAGCAAACTTTCCATTGTTGCATGCTGTTATGTGCTTCTGCGACAGTGGGAAATCAGTTCGACCAGTCTAACCTGTATGTACAGGGACACTCGATGGTACAGGTCTGCCTCTTGTATAATTATTTATCAGTGGGTAATGCATCAGATCAAGGTGGCTGTCATGCACAGTCCACCTTATCCAGTGATACTGGGGCGAGACTGGTCACAAATCAAAAACGGAGAAGCACAGACCACTCTAAGTTAAATACTGGGCCTTGCAATAGATGGTGATATTCCGTCTCAAGTTGTTCCCACATTATGCTGTCAGCCAGCTGCAGAGCTGAATTATGTAGCCACCAGTATGATGTGATGCCATCCAGCACTGAAGTCTCCACAGAGACGGAAGGCAAGACATCATGGAACATTGCTCCACTCAATGAGGTTGCACTGGACCCACTCTTGGAGTTACATTTACAGTTTAGGCAAACTCCAGCTGCTTTCAAAAGAGAACAATGGAACAATCATTCCTCCAAGTTTGTCAAAAATACGGTTGTTCTGATCAACGAACAATGTACATCATCTCAACTGCCACCAGGTCTACATTTTGTGTTTAATAATGACTTGCTGTACATGTGATTGAGCATGATGGTCAGAGCGACATAACAAAAGGATACTGACAAATTCCTCTAACAGAATCCTCTAAGGGGAAGACTGCATTTAGAACCCCTAGCAGCCATTGGCATTGTGTCTTCACATTAGGATTGCACAGAGCACCAACAACCTTTTAGTGTCTTATACTCAACTCTTTATTGTGACCTGCCTGATCTCTTACAACATATACAGTGGATAGTGAGAATTTATATATTTTGCAGGGAGTAATTAAAAATGAGTGATCTTAGACTGAATCAGTTAGCTTATTTAGATAACAATTTTTTTCATAAATTTCAGACCTCAGCATTTTGGTAGATTTAAAATTGTAAACAATATATTTAAAGAATACAAAACTGGCAGACTGAGCACTAGGAAATGGTACCTTCTGGTACAAAAATATATAACAGCAAACTGGAAAGTGTTTGAATCTAAATAAATATTCTGTCAGAACAAATGCTTTGTCTAGCAGATAAAGTGATATCTATATAAGGTAAAACTGCATAGTGTCAATAAGTGGACGCTTGAGGGCGCTGTTGCCCCGTGAAACCCAATGGACAGATGCAGACACCGGTTTAAAAGCACAAAGAAGTATTTTAATTTTCTTCAATATAGTGCCTCTAAAGCACAACATCCACCACAATACACAAATAATCAATAATATAATTCTTTTCCTCCTCTCCTCTCAGCAGCTCTGTCACACTCCCTCCCAACTCCGATAGTCCTTTATATAGTCCTTGGCCCGGAAGTGCTCCTTTCCTTCTGTCCATGTGTTTTAATAGCACTTCCGAGTCAGATGAAGACTTGGATTTTTCTTCAGCCCGAAAGTACTTCTGTTCTTCCATCCCCGTGAATTGGGAGTACTTCCGGGTTATAGGGAAAATAAAAATCCCTGCGTCTCCCTGCAGCGTCACATGGCGGCACCCAGCAGGGCTGTGAAGCCGAACTCCATCTCCCATGGTGCCCTGCAGGAATCCGGGGCACCTCTATGCTGCAGGGGAGATGCCATCTAGCGTCCTGGATTAGCTGCCGGCCGTCTATCACAAAAGTTTTAAATTTAATATTGTTTATGTAGAGAACATTTTTCCCATTCCTCCATGCAAAAGTCTTTCAGCTGTTTGATGTTTGAGGTGGGTGTGGGAGTCATGCTTACAGAGCCCATTTCAAATTTCCCCAGAGCATCTTGATGGGATTCCAATCAAGGCTTTGACTTGGCCTTTCCTAAACAATCCATTACTTTCTTTTCCTTGGTGGATCATTGTCAGGTTGTAACGTCCATTTCTGGTTAAGCTTCAATCTTCTGACATACGGTCTCATATAATCGTCAAGCACTCTCTGGAACACTCTTAAAAATACTGTTTCTTTAATGGTAGTTTACTGGGTTGTGTGATTTCTCTTAGAATCTTTACTGGACATAGAACCATTTAATTCTGGGAAGGGTTCATTGCATATGAAGTTGGATCTTTGAGCTTTGAAAAGTTTCCTGATTGTGGATAAAACAGAAATCTTTAATGGATAGTAAATTACCTAGCAAGATACAAACAGATCAACAAAACCTGAACTTGACTTGTGCTACTGCATGCCAAAACAAAATCGATTCATGGCTTCTTATGGAATTTGTTTGAGATCTAAATAAAATAGAGGCTCTTTTTGGAACCTTCTTGTGGATAGTTCTTTTGTGAACCAAAATGGTTTCCTTTGGCACTACATTGAAGGACCTTAATTATTAAGTGTATGCAATAAATAATTTAGAGTGTACTTTATGATGGAACATTATCCAGGGCTTAATGCAGCAAATCAGCCACCAAAACCATCACCTTCCCAACACCATGCTTTACAGTTGGCATCAGGTTCTTTTGGCCAAACAATGCCTTTGATTTCTGCCAGATATGTTGTTTGGTTCTGTGGCAACGAAACTTTCTCTATGCTTCATCTGTCCAAACCACACTGTTCCAGAAGTCTTGGACTCTGCATAGATGTTCATTTGCAAACTTTAGTCTTGGCCACCTACCATATAGATCTAATTGGTCCAGCCCCTCTCAAATGGTAGACTGCTAAGCTACTTATAGATCCCAAGAAGAAATTCTAGGGTTCTTTGAGACTTCTTTCGGCATCTTGCATTCTGCTCTCAGGCTGAACATACTAAGGATGCCTGGCCTGAAAAGTTGGTAGTTGTCTGAAATCTTCTCCATTTGTAGACGATGTTCTGGACAGTGTAATGTTTGATTTCCAATGGTTTGGACACGTTTTTAAATCCCTTACTAGGCTCATAGGCATCTATAACCTTCTCTGTGAAGGCCTCTGAAAGCTTTTTTTGATCTAGACAGGGTAACAACACACTGCAACAACAAAGAGAAAATCACACTAAATGTGTAACAACAAGTTTCTCCAAGATCACCTATAACGATATCCAAATCAACTGCACCTGTTCTGGTGCACCTGATTCTAATTTCAGATATTTGAGGATGTGATAATTGTAAATGTGTGCCTAATTTTTCCAAATGCAAAATATGCATTTATGTCTATTTTAATAATATAATGGACTACAAAATGTACAGTAAATGTGGCATGATGTTTGTGTTTAAATAACCTTTAGCTATAGATGTTGTTTCAATGAAGATTAAAACCTAATATGTCCACATATGTTAAAAAGTTAAATCATTTCATGGGGTGTACTTACTTCTCCTCATGTATTTGGCTGAAAAGATAGGAAGCTGAAAAATTACATTCATTTTGGTTTTTTGGCAAGAGCGATGCTTGATATTTGAGTGCAATCCTTAGTTTATTTCATGCCCTTTCCTGCCATCTAGTGGATAAAACCAAACAATCAACTGTTTTGATGTTTTTATAGGGTTACATTTCAGCCTTCTAACTCTTGATGTTGACTTCTATTGACATCTGTCTCAAAAGAGTTCAGATATATTAGCTATTAGTTTTTAATTAGAGTAATATTAGCTATTAGTAATACAAATTATCTATAATAAAGAAATTTACATTTCTAATGAAACGCTCTACAAGACACAGAGTACGGTTTCAGATTAACAGGTGAAAATATTAATAATCCTAAAGTTTTATTTTGAGCAATAACAAATAGGAGATCCAAAATATTTGACATAATTCCATTTGATTCTTGTAACTTTATAAATTCAGTTAATAGTAAAGCACAAAACAGACATTTATAGATTAAGCAATCACCCCCCAGACCTACTAGCATTGTATTACAACATACCATTTTTTACACCTGTCTTTAGATTGATTCAATTTTACGTTTATTTCCAGCTGAGATTAAATGAATTTTTTCACCAAATATGATTATTTTTCTATTTTACTCACCCTGTGTCTTCCATTCAAAATATTAATCTCCTATGACCATGCTAGGTTTGCAGAACATTTAGTTTGTGCTCAAAATCTAACATGCCTTTGCAAAATGTGTTGCCTCACTGACTTTTGGAAGAAGAGATGTACAAGAACACTCCCATAAAGTCAAATAACTACAAAATGTTTGTGCTCAATATGGTCATGCTAGCAAAATGTGACATGCTTGGACAATGACCTCTTGCAGTATTATAACTTCCTAGAAGTTATAGTAGACTTATCACTGTCCACATTTACAAGAATCACTAAGGTGGCTAATAGGATATTGGGTTAGATACCATGTTGTGTTGAGTACATGTCAAAGGAGATTATTCTTAAATTAGAAAATAACTGCACTTGAAAGGCCCCTTGTGGAATTTTCTGTGCAGTTTTGATCACTGTAATGTAGAGAGAAAGAAATTTCTGGGAAAAGTAGGCACAACTTTCACTAAAATGTCAGTGATAACTAGGACATGGGATGAAGAATTGGGTTATCAGCCTGGCAATCCCCTTTAAATAGACAACAGAAAATAATAATAATCAAAAGAAAACAGGCTCTAATTGCCTTTGACTTTCCTTTGTTTTAACTTTATCTCTTCTGTTTGCGGTTTTATAGTTGGATAGTCCTCCCTACAACATCTCCTTAGAATTGATTGCCTTCTTAATTTCTGGGGCTGAATTTATATTAGCCAGCCATGGATGGGCTTAGGCATCTCGAGCTCTGGGCGTAGTTAGGTTTTAATTGTTTGTCTTTGTAATTTCTTCATGGGCATTTTCTGTGCAGAGATGGCGCTCAGTCAGTCTTAAACTAAGGACTTCTTTGTGAAAACCAACATTCTGAAGAGCAATTCTCTGTCTTAGCATTTCCTACAAATTGTTAATTTGTCACAAAATATAATCATGCATTAAATTATCTATTTCTATTCAGACTAATGATTTTAACTGCCTCTGCATGTTCACTAGTTGGAATGCACACAAGTAAGGCTAAGATCCTTGCTAGTCTATACTACAGCCTACAATCAGAGAAAAATTAATCGACAGCAATGATTAACTAACAAGAACAGATTCAGCAGGGTCATCTTTGTTTTGATTGACAAGTTACAGAACATAAGAGAAAGAGGAATTCTGAAATAAAAACCTCAGGCTTTAAAAGACATATTTGGAATGTGCCATATGGAAAAGACACTGTGAAATAAAACTATCTTTAAAAACAAGGCCATTTTGAAATAAAACCCTGTAATGATAATAAAATAATGAGATGGTATTCCATAATAATTAGATGAATTTTATGTATGTGTTTTTTTCATAATTTATTGACTCATATATATATATATATATATATATATATATATATATATATATATAGATATATATATATATATATATAGATATATATATATATATATATATATATACATACAAGGGGGTACCCAAAAATAACTGGAATCTGTACCTGGCTAGGTGTAGCATATTTACAGTATTCTGTGGCAGTCTGCCAGGTGGAGTTGCTTTGTATTGTTCGTACGTCATTCCATTTCGGTTTTATATTGCTGCTTATTAAACATGTTCTGCAATTATTGTGATGGGTGATCATAAAGAACAGTGAGTCTGTGTTAAATTTTGTTTTCTCTTAGGGAAAACAGCTGCTGAAACCGTAGTGATGTTTGAAACTGCTTCTAAAGAGGAAGCTTTAAGTAAAACACAAATGTCTACGAGTGGTTTATGCGTTTCAAACACGGAGAAATGTCACTTGAAGACCAACCAAGGTCTGGCCAACATTCCATAATCAGGAAAGACAAAAATCTTGAAAAAGTTCACAATGCAATTTACAGATTGTCGTCAGACTATTGAAGAGATTTCTAAATTGAACTATGTATCTTGGAGTTCTTGCCACCTTCCCTGCTCACCTGATCTTGCTCCATGCGAGTTTTTCTTGTTCCTGCATATGAAAAAAAGAACTGAAAGGAAAGCATTTTTGTAAAGTGGAGGAAGTGAAAGAAAAATTGCTGTAGGCATTGCACAATGTTCCTCTTCAGCAATTCCAAAAATGTTTCCAGCAGTGGGAAAACCATTGGGACAAGTGCATTCATTCACACGGAGAGTACTTTCAATTCCGGTTATTTTTGGGTATCCTCTCGTATATGACTCACATATATATATATATATATATACATATACATTTATATATATATATATATATATATATATATATATATATATATATATATATATATATATACTAGCAAAATACCCGCGCTTAGCAGCGGAATAGTAGAGTGTTAAAGAGGTTATGAAAAAGAAAAGGAAACATTTTAAAAAGAACATAACATGATTGTCAATGTAATTGTGTTGTCATTGTTATGAGTTTTGCTGTCATATGTATATATATATATATATAGCAAAATACCCGCGCTTCGCAGCGGCGAAGTACTGCTTTAAAATTTTAAATAATAAACTGAGGGAAATTATACCAATAATTATTTGTTAAGGATCTCTTTGTATACCATGTTGTCAGTTCGCCCCTCCGGTTGTAATATGACCAAGTTGTGCGCTGAGCTTACTCTTGAGCATGCAACGTATACTTGGCCATGTGAAAAGCAAATCAAGAACAGCAAGACCGCGCCAGCTGCGGAGCTCAGCTTGGAGCGAAATAAAGTGAATGAAACGAGGTGAATGGGAGGGGAGATGATCACGTGACTCCAACACCCGCCTTAACTCTCCATCCCTCCACAAACACACAAACACAGTCTCTCGGATTCCAACTCTCCTTTATATATATAGATAAATAGCAAAATACCCGCGCTTCGCAGCGGAGAAGTAGTGTGTTAAAGAGGTTATGAAAAAGAAAAGGAAACATTTTAAAAATAACGTAATATGATTGTTACAATGAATTATTCCAAGGCCCCCTCCTCGACCTGAATCTCTAGACTTATGAAGGAACGAGTATCCATCTGGTGACGCCTCAGCTAGGGGTACAGTGTCACATTTACTAAGCCAGGTTTCGGTGAGAAGACACGGATCAGATTTTGTACTTAATATAATATCATTTACCAAAACAGCTTTAGTGCCAAGAGAGCGAATGTTCAATAAACAGCATTTAAAACTGTATGCTTCTTTCTGAATTGGTGATATACTTTTTGTTTTAATTTGTAGTAAATTTCTATTACAGATGCCCCTGGTGGAGGGTCTGGTTTTATCCCTTGGTCTAATTATACACCTTATTTTTTGGTTATCAATTAATTTAAGGTTTGTATCAAGACTAAATTTACTGGATGCCCCAAGACAAGGATTATGGGTAACAGCTTCAGGAAAGTAACAGGTGGGATAAACAATAGCCTGTGATTTAAGATCACATGACTGCGGCCTGGATGGTGCTCTAATCAGTCAACCAGGCAGTTTTGCTGCCATATTTTGGGATAATACATAAGATCCCCTCCAGTTAGGATGAAGACCATCTCTTCTGAAAAATCCAGGCCTTTCCCAAAAATCATCCCAATTGTTCACAAATGCTATGCTTTTGTTTGCACACCAGGTTTCTAGCCAGCAGTGAAGGGAATGCAATCTGCTATAAATCACATCCCCTCTATATAATCTTGGTAAGGGGCCAGATACAACTAAATTCCGACATTTTCTTTTAGCTTTGATGCAAAGAGAGATGAAGTTCCTCTTTAATACCTCAGATTGCTGTGAATAAATATCATTAGTGCCGACATGCAGCAATAAGGTAGATACTTCATCGTCGGCGACACGGTCCAATGCGGCCTCTATGCCAGAAATCTTGGCCCCTGCGAGGCACTTAACATGAACTGCTGGTTTAACATAGTTTGGAATTCTAACATTCCGCACTATGGAATTGCCAATTATGAGCACTTTCTTATTCTCAGTTTCCACAGGCGCGCTGCGGAGTGCTGAGAATTCATTGTAACAAAATGCAAATCACTTCTAAAAATTTAGGCAACTTTACATCCTTTGAAGCATTCATTTTAAATATTAAAACAGATTCCAACACAATTATAGTGCTAGTCTATAGACCACCAGGGCCGTATTCATTGTTCATGTCTGAATTTAGCAACCTTTTATCTGACTTGGCTATAAATTATGATCACGTAGTACTGATGGGAGATTTTAATGTACACATTGATGTGGAAACTGACACTTTTAGCAAATGTTTTACTTATTTGTTAAATTCAGTAGGATTTTGTCAGAATGTCAAAGGTCCAACTCATAATCATAACCACACATTAGATTTAATTATAACTTACAAAGTTGAAATTCAAAATTTAATTATTACTCCATTAAATGAAGTTATTTCTGATCACTACTTAATTACATTTGATTTGGTCCTGCCCTTGCGAACACACTCCCAGATTAAAACAAAGACAGTGAGGCATCTAGATTGTAATTCTGCTTCAAAATTTATAGATACTTTGAGTAAGTCGAGTGTAATTGTGGAAAACCATTTAGATCAGTTAACATCAAATGTAAACACAGAAAACAATTTAGATGAGCTAACATCACATTATAATGTGACCTTGAGAGATGCTCTGGACACAGTGGCTCCCCTTAAAACAAAAGTGATCAAAGCACATAGAAACTCTCCCTGGTTTAATGAAAACACTCGAGCTCTTAAATTAGAGTGTCGAAAACTGGAACGCAGATGGAGAACAACAAAGCTACAGGTCTTTCAAATTGCATGGACAGAGAGAGTTAATAAATATAAAAAAGCCCTCTTTAAAGCTCGGTCAGAATATTATTCTACATTAATAGATAGCAATAATAAAAATCCTCGGGCACTGTTTAGAACAGTGGCTAAATTAACAAATGGACATTCAGATCAACAGTGCAATATACCAACAGACATTAGCAGTACAGACTTTATTAACTTCTTCAATGAGAAAATCAAAAATATAAGATCCCAGATCTCTGCATCACAGTACAAACCAAATACTAGCTTAGCAGACCCTGTCTCACATTGCACTCAGCACTTTAGTAATTTTAATCCTGTAACTGAGCAGGAAGTCTTAAGTTTAATTTCTAAAATGAAGCCCACTACTTGTTCCCTAGATCCAGTGCCAACAAAACTAGTAAAAAGTGCAATGGATGTTCTTGCAGCGCCTATCCTAAACATTATCAATAGTTCATTATTGCATGGCACAGTACCAGATGCACTAAAAGTGTCAGTCATTAAACCATTACTTAAAAAGTCAGACCTTGACCCACATATACTAAATAATTATAGGCCTATTTCAAATTTACCGTTTCTCTCTAAAATACTAGAAAAAGTAGTCGCCAGTCAGCTTCAGACACACCTTATGCATTACAATTTATTTGAGAAATTCCAGTCTGGTTTTCGCACTGGTCATTGTACAGAAACGGCACTAACACGGGTAGTAAATGACATTCTGATATCCTCTGATGAAGGAAACTCATCTGTAATTATGTTGTTGGACTTAAGTGCAGCATTTGATACCATCGACCATTCTATTTTACTGCACAGGCTAGAAAATGATGTTGGGCTTACAGGCACCGTTCTCACTTGGTTTAGTTCTTACTTATCAAATCGATTCCAATATGTACAGAAATGTGCTGACAGTACTCCATCATTATACACAGAAGTTCAATATGGTGTCCCGCAGGTCTCAGTACTGGGACCTTTACTGTTTTCACTGTACATGCTTCCACTGGGATCTATCATTAGGAAACATAATGTTAATTTTCACTCGTATGCAGATGACACCCAGTTATACCTTTCATTTAAATCAAATGAAGTTTCTCCAATGTGGTCTTTAATTAGTTGTGTTAGTGAATTAAAGGAGTGGATGAATAAGAACTACTTGTCTTTAAATACAGATAAAACAGATATGTTAATTGTTGGAGGGAATGATGCTGATCACAATAATATTTTGTCATCATTTAACTCAATGGGAATCCCAGTCAATTTTACTGAATCAGCCCGCAATCTAGGAGTTATCTTTGACTCTAGCATGTCATTTAAAGCGCATATTACAAAGTTGTCCAAAACATGTTTCTTCCATCTTAAAAATATTAGGAAATTAAGGCGCTTTTTAAATAAACAGGATTCTGAGAAACTAATTCATGCATTTATCTCTAGTAGGATTGACTACTGCAATGCGGTGTTCACTGGATGTTCAAACTGTTCTTTATACAGCCTCCAGTTAATCCAAAATGCGGCTGCGAGAATTCTTACAAGAACAAGAAAATACGAACACATAACTCCAGTTCTTAAATCCTTACACTGGCTCCCGGTTAAGTTCAGGGCAGATTTCAAAATCCTTCTTTTAACATATAAATCATTAAATGGTCGAGGTCCGGCTTACTTGTCTGAACTTATCATGACTTACAAACCAGAGCGCACATTAAGATCTCAAGATGCCGGTCTGCTTATGATTCCAAGGATTAATAAAATAACAGTGGGGGGTCGAGCTTTTAGTTACAGGGCCCCTAAACTGTGGAATGGTCTGCCTGCTACTATAAGAGATGCCCCTTCGGTCTCAGCTTTTAAATCCCGGCTGAAGACTCACTACTTCAGTTTAGCATATCCTGACTAGAGCTGCTGATTAACTGTACAGACTGCATCTCTGTTGTTAGTCATTAGCACTTAAACATAAGTAACATGACAGTTATAATTGTATACTAACCCTCACTTATTCTGCTTTTCTTCTCGGTACTCAAATGTGGCACTTGGTGCCATGGCCCACCTGCCAAGTTGTTTTGCCTGCCTAA